>NC_072735.1:115769758-116075959 GCF_026930045.1 Uloborus diversus
GATAAGATTACCGTTTGTGAATTGAAAAAACCATTGCTTGTGACGCCGAAACATGTGTCAGCAGTGCTCCAGAACATTTGTGTTTAAAAATACAAATGTTTATTTGTTGTTTATTTTTTATTATACACATTGTTTTATTTGCTTAAAAACATTATTCATGTTTGTCGGACGACTAGAACTATAATAGATTCATATAATTTGTATTAATTCCAACTTGATTAACCATACCTTTTATTTGTTTTTAATCAAAAAAAAAAACTTTTTCGTAAAATTTGACATAAACATAACATTTTAAATAAAATCGAATTTTAGCTGGAATTTGTTTTGAAAACTATTATGTGGAGGTCTATATAGCTATTCATATGAGTTCAAAATTTATCGAGTCCTATGTCAATGGTTCATTCAAAACATAATTGGTCGAGTACTCTGTACCCTACCAAAACGATATTTGGTGCATCTCTATTTAATATTTCCTATGACTGTAAAACTTCAAAAATTAAAATACTGCAACATTTAATGTTTCCTTCCAAATATTATTGATCAACTTTTCTACTATTTACGAAATGGAGATATTTTCGGCAGCACATTTAATAGACAAAATTAGCAGTTAAATTGACTTTTGAACACTTGATAGTATGATACAAACTTATTTTTTTCTGGTTAATGTTTCATTTTTAAATGAATTAGTTATAGTAAAGTTAATGTAATATCAATGGGTTGTTAGACTAAAATCGAGTATTTGGTGCCTCCCTAGTTAAAAATCTATAAAAAAAATTATAAATATTCAGTTGATTCTGTTTCAACATTACATTACCTGGTTTTTTCATAAATTTGAATATTAAAAAAGCTAGCAAAGTACTTTAATGCAAAAAGCAATACAATCAACATGTGGCCAAAAAGGGGTTTGGATATTAACCCCATAAAAATTTTCCCCTAACATTCTGAAAAAGTATCACTGACACAAATAGTAATAATACATGAAATACACCGCCAGCTCAGTCATTTCCAGTCGAGGACTGCAGTTTCGTGCTTATTAGCACTCATCAGCCCGGCAAAAGAAAGTGACTGAGCTGGAGATGGAAAACCAGTTAAGGAAGCCAAAAAAAGTAATGTTTTATAACACAGTGGAATTGTTGGCTGAAATGGACCTTTTCTAACTGTTTTAGCTACATTTTGATTTTTATTTAAAATGCTATATAACTTTCTAGTAAGTAGTATTTGGGGCATTCCAAGGTATTTTTGGCATTTATGTAGAGTCCGTAACGTGACCTTTTTTGCCATAACTTTTTAATTTACTGTTTGATTAGCATATTATTTTATTTTGATATTTTCCTACCAACACACCAGCTCAAATTAAAATAATTTGCAAATCATGCGGTAAATTAAAAAGTTATGGCAAAAAAAGGTCACGTTACGGACTCTACAGAATGTCAAAAATACCGTGGAACGCCCCATTTATATTCTAATTATCACATCATTCGATTACTTAAACAATTATCGCTAATTTGAGCTTTCACCTACATATGCATATTTGTTTTACACGCAAAGTTCTGAAACCAAGTTTTGAAACCAAATATAATGCTAAAAGAAATTTAATTCATTTGAACTGAATTCAATTCATTTCAAATTAATATCCTGTTTGATTTCCAACTGCAATTTGACTATGACACGAAAAATTATTAGTTGCTATTGAGGCAAAGATATTAAGTGTTGATGGCATCTAGCTCTGAAAGCGCACCAAAATAAGAATTATATTTATTCTATCCTTTATAAAAAAATATTAAAAACAGAAAGTTTCTCTTGTTAAAGCCTCAATCACAAACAGAAAACGACATTTGATTAGCTATATTCATTTTCAGCAAGTCTAATAGTTTAAAAAATAACACCCTCGCTTGAATTGCCAGGCCCGGATCTATCTACCTATAGATCCCACAGCAAGGGGGGGGGGAGGGGCGGGGGCACGTCTCAGAGGAAACCACATCCCAAGAAACCAAATAAATAAAAAAATAAATTATTAAAATCTGAGATTAAGTCTTTTAACAGTTCAACATATTTTTCAATGTTTTGGTACAAATGTGAGAAAAATTTAAACTCATCACATATTACTAAAGCATATAAGCAAGGACGGTGGGGGAGGGGGGCAATGTAAAGTTATGACACACTTGTTTTCTTGCTGATATAACTTATTAATAAAATGAGTTTCTAAAAATCTGGATAAAAACTCCACACAGCTACCCAAAAGCATTTAAACAAGCTAAAAACCTTTTAACAATAATAATAAATAAATAAAACATTTAAATAAATGAATTCGAAATTTAAGTAGAAATAATGAAGCAGTTAAAAACGTACAATTATCACTCTTGGAGGGGGGGGGGATAGAGCAACTTAGTGGGCGGTTAGGGAGCCCTACAGATTTTTGGCATTGCGGCCCAAAATTTATAGATCCAGGCCTGTGAATTAAAAATGAAAATAATCGAATTCTATGATACAGAATATTTTAAATTTCATAACATAAGGAAAATATCTTCATCGATAGAGAAATTTAAAAGGTTCGCTCAAATATAAATTATTTCAAATAAAGAATTAATATTTGAACTATTCAATTTGAATAATTTAATTTATAGATTATTTCAAGTAATAGAAACAAAAATTTATTCTTTAGCATACGAATTTCTATTATAATTTTCAACAATGACAACTTTTTAATAAAACGAAATTACACTGTTTTTATTAAAATACATCAACAAAAACCTTTCTCAAGGCTTATTGGAAAGTTAACAAAAGGAACATTTTTGTCTCGCTACTGTAAAATCAATTTACGTAACAACTTTTAATATGGAAATGCCGTGGTCTCAACCCCGATTTGACTTCCAAAACAATCCTTAAGAGGTTTAATGCAAATCTTTTTCAGTAAGCCCAAATAAAAGTACGTTTGAAGCTTCGCATAAGCCCTGTTATGTTCCTGCACAATACAAATAGAAGCTTTGTTTTAATACAAATTCAAATATGGCGGCGTAAACTCATCTTCGAATTTAAGAAACTTTTTTTGTTTTCAATCTATATTACGTACTGGTTTCAAGTAAAGAGGAACAATACATATTTATGGAATCAAATTATAAAATAAGTACTCACCCAATAACCATACGGATAAATTAGTCCTGCTGAAGATTATTTTTGAAGTCCCGAATTCACATTACCGATTTCAGCAGCAGCTCTCCGGCAGGCTGGGTTTATCTTTGGCGGGCTAGACGGTGAAGAACGATAAAAGTGTCAACTACGCATGCGCGCGCCGCCTTGAGAGAAAGTTTCCGTCTTTTTGCGAGAAATGACAGATAAATACGATTTTTCGAAAGACAGATATTTTTCGTCGCAAAATGAGGGAAAATTTAGCGTATAAAAAGGGATTTTTTTGACAGTGTGCCTATTAGTTTTTTATATGTTTATAATTTTCTCATTGGTGTTTGACTAATTCGCTGTTTTTATCTTTTAAGCTGTTAGCTTATCTAGTTCTTGGCTTTTGTCGTATGTCATTTCATCCATAAGCTCCTTAGTTTTTGCATCGAAAAAGGCGTTCCCTGTAACGCTGAAACACGTGTCGACAGTAATCTGCAATTTGTGCTTTTTTGACGTTGTTATTTATTACTTAAACATCTTTCACAACATTTGGTAAGAAAGTAAAATGAAGAAATGATCATAATAACCATAACTTTATACATACATGGTGTCACAGTTCAATGTTTCAAACTCTTAAGAAGGGTAGAATGCATTCTAACGACACAAATTCATATTCCAATGTGGGGTTGGAAATGCTTTTTCAATCCGAGAAATTTGTGATATACTAGGAGTATTCTAGACTGTTCGGAGTTCCTTGTGACAAAGATGTGAGGAGTGCATTGTAGGCAGTTGAAAAAACTTACATGTATTATTTAAATGATTTTTTTCCTCTCTCTCTTTTCTTTATGGTGCTTCAGTGTTTAGCGCCCGCTTCAAGAAAGCATTTCTGAAACCACATTGCGATATGATTTCGAGCCGTCGGAGCGCACACTACCCCACATAGGAGTTCTGAAACGCTTAACTGAGACACCTTGTATAAAGGATTTTTCATTACATTTAAATGTGATAATAAATATGTACAGCTACGCTAAGAAAAAATAGACAAGCGTATAAAAATATAGTGTTTGAAAAATTACAGGTAAAGCACAACTTTTTAAAATTATCTTAAAAAGTTAACCTGCCAAGTTATACGCATTTATGGCCTTATTTAAGTTAGATTAATTTTTAATTTTTTTTTTTGCATTTTAAGATTCATATGAAATTGTTTTTATTTATTTATTATTATTTTTATTTGCTTATTTTTTTTAGCATAAAGGTAGGCGAACACCTTTTCTGAAGGAAATGGTAGTCTTTTGCTAAAAATATGGCATTAAAAAAAAATCGAAATTTTTTTTTCCAACAAATAAGCAGTCAAAATGTGTTATTCATTTCATGTCAAATAATCGTATAAAGTTTGAAGAAGGAATGTGCAATGAATATTGAAGAAAAAAATATTTAGGGTGTTCGCCTACCTTAAATGTTATCTGTTTTATTTTTCATCGGGTTACAGAAGTAATGGGTTAGTATTAGCTTAAAAAATGTTGCCTATTTGTGTAACTGTAGAAAATACTCCCATTATTTGGAAAATCATTTTCCAAAGAAGCAACAAAAATGTTGTTGGAATGACTTTTTATTTAGATTTATTCTTACTTTAGGAAAAATAATTTTCCTCGATTATTTTTTTCAAACCTGTGTTTCACGCAGTTCTTCTTTCATTACAAAATGTATTATTTATCGAAAAGAATACAATATTACAAGCAAAAATATGAATGACATTTATTATGCAGTACAAATACAATTTTCAACTTTCTTCGAAAACAACTTCGTTACGAAACTAACAACTTCTAATAATGAATTTTTACAAACACGTAGGGTTTAAGTTATTCCATTTTAACACATTTGCATCGGCCTAACTGAGTTCATTTTTTTGAGTCATTAATGATTTATGAGAATCAATAAAGCCCTTATTCCCTTCGCACCTGCTGCACATCAATGGAAATTTTCACTCCTTTGATACAAATGGATACTTCATTACAATATTTTCTGGGGGGTTTTTTTTCCATTTTTTCCTTCTTTTTCTTAAATAAAAAGGAATTTACTTTTCTGAACTAATATGAATTGCCTCCAAGCGAGGTTTTAATAGGCAGATTAGCAAAATTTGTCGAAATGGCGATTTCGAGAACGAGAGCGACAAAACAAAAAACCCTCCGCCGTTTATAAATAAGAACAAAAAATGCATGATGGGATATTTTATTTAACAAGCATACGTCACTCAGACGGATATTTTTCTTAAACTGGTAGAATGTTTTATTCTTTTGTCAATTCAAAAAGATAAATGAAATGTGGTTTAATGATTGAAAAGTTTTATATCATTGAAAAATACGAGTGTTCAATTTTTTTCTATTCCTGAAATAGTTTCTATTTCTGAAATAAGTGGTTTTAATTCTACTGTACAATTTCTATGCTTCGTTGTGAAAATAAAGAGATTACCAGTCGTCATAGGAGAATCCTTAGCCCTTGATCATCCGACTCGGACTCCTGTACTCCGAAACTAGTGCGACTCCGACTCCACGGTCTTGGCAGACATACAGACTCGAAGGGAAAATGATCAACTCTGACTCTTAGAATTTTAATTTTTCAACTCCGACTCGAACTCCGACTCTTTAAAAATAAAATCAGTCTGACTCCGATTCTGCAGCTCGGGTTTTTATGAGGGCTGCGGGGGGGAGGGGGAGTCGGAGGGAAAATCAGGTCTAATTTAGACTCATCAATTCCGACTCCTTTGCTGCAAAATTAGTCTGACTCTGACTCCTACCCCGCAAGCACTGACAGAGTTGCGGACTTGAGTAAATTACCAACTTCGACTTCTTTGTCCCAAAATCATTCCGTCTGCGACTCCACCACTCCGACTCCGACGCCCTGGTTTTTACTATGACATAATAATTGTTGATGCGATTTATTTTCATTTTCTATCTAAAGTTTTTATTCATCTATTTATTTTTTGGCAACAAGAAATAAAAGTAAATCCGGCGTTTTTTATGTTTTAACACAAAGAGTGTTGCAGACCTTTCCTTCGATAATACAGAAAATTTTATTTTTTCACTTTTTTTCTAAAGAATATATTTTCAATTTTTAAAAACGTTTTTAGGAACGGAGTAAAAATACAATCCGAGGAGCCTTATTTTATCCTTGAAGAAAGAGCTTAACAAGCGATTTTGTTTTGTACAAAATGTATTTATTTTAATTTTATACTCATTTTTTATTTTTTATTTTTTTCTTTTTGATAGTGACTGAAGATTTCCTCCCTAAAAATATGCATACTGCATTGTTTAAAAAGTGTTGCTCCTTTATTTGTTTGTTTATTTATTTTTAACGTACCTATCTCATCCGGTAAAACAGGCACATTTTGTTTCGATAAATCAGCATAAAATGTTAAAAAGGCATTTTTGACATAATTCACAGTCTTAGCTAACTAAGAGAATTTTGATGAATGCGAAAAAGTCGATGCTGGAATACATAAAAGTATGCTCATTTAGTTCTGGATGGAACTTCTTTTTACTTTCTTCTATATCTAATATATACAAGAAAGTATTGGATTCGTGCAAATTTTCGAATTTCGAATTTTGACGGATTCGAACGTTTTGAGGTGTGCTGAGTCAATTTCGACTATTTTTGGAAAATGTATGCGTGTGTGTGTGTGTATGTGTGTGTGACCAGTTTTTTGTGGCCGCTGTACAGCAAAAACTACCGCATGAAATCGAACGAAATTCGGTACACATATGTGCCCCTATGTGAACTTGTGCCCATTGAGTTTTGGCGCGAATTCCTCCAAGGGGGGTGGAGCAATGGAACGTTTTTTGAGTTACGCGTGCTTGCTATTCCTCAGGAAGTAACTGGCGGAATCAAACAAAATTTGGTCCATATGTTGCGATTAAAAAGTACAGGTGTTGATTCAATTTTGGTGTCAATAACTCAAACGGGGGTTGAGCTGTAGAACGTTTTTTGTCGTCAATTGTGACTGCTGTATCTCAAGAAATAATGAACGGAATGAAAGAAAAATTTATCGGCAAGTAGCCCTTAGTGGGTATAAGAGCTGATTTTATTTTGGTGTCAACAGCTAAAAAGAGGGTAGCGCAATCACCCGTTCTTTTTTTTTCCTTTGTGAGTGCCCTATCTCAAGACACGTTCTGGTTGAAATTTGGAACATATGTGAATCCATATGTAAACAGGCTTATGGGCAATTCCACGGTGTCGGACGTAGAATTTGCACGAAATTTACCAATAAAGGTTCATATTTTTCAGAGTTAAAATGGATGAACTGAGCCAATTTTTTTCTCAATACTTATGTATGTAGGGACAATATAAAAACTTATAGAATTTCTGAAAAAAATTCAAACTATAAATATTAAAAATAAAAAACCTCATGGTGTCGGACGTAGATGAAAGGGGAACTGAAAATTGACGTACGTTGAAAAAACCCAAGTTTCAGCTCAATGAACTGTTTTAAGCATTTTTGACTACTTGAATGCTGAAAAGTAAAGCTGAAATATGAATAATTTTTCCTTTTTCACCAAATTAATTCACGGATAAATAGCACAAAATTTTTTTTTCCCTTGGTGTCGGACGTAGAATAGTTGGTGTCGAACGTAGAATGTGCAAATCAGACAACATTCGACATGAAATAAACATCTTAAAAAGCTGTTTAACTCTTAATTTGTTTATGGAATTATATAATATGGTATTTTAAAGCATAAAAAAGGGGAAAATATGCATAACAGGAGTCTGTGCAGAATTTTTCCCAGGGCTCCATTTTTTGTGAAAAATCAAATAATTTTGTGAAAATTGAAATAATTTGAAACTAAAAATTTTATGCAAAAGAATGTAGGGAGGGGGGGGGGGCATGGCTCAAATTATGTCATAGAACTTGTTTACAAGGAATGTTTTTCAAAACATTTCTTTGTTTTTCTGACAAAATCTTATTCTTCTGAGTCTTCTTGAGGGATTTGGGGGGGGGACAGGGGGGATCTCATTGCTTTTGGGGAGATGGACACCCCTAATGTATCAATATCTCTATACCATTCCAGGAAATTTGTATTTTAAGTCTTCACTCATAAAATAAGGAAAATACTATAACGAGAACAAGAGAGATTAGACGCATTTTGTTAAGTTTTTTTTTTTACAATCTCTATGTAAAAAACAAAAAACTCAATCTCTAGGGTGAAAAGAAATGAAGATTTATTTGTAGAATTTTAATGAAGAAAAATCTAACTTATTAACAAATAATACGAAATTTCGATGTTGGTTACAAATTGTTGAAAACGAAACTGAGCATTTCTAGGCACAAACAGGGGTTGTTGTGAGTTCACCAAAAATACCTGACAGTTTTTAAGTGAAAACTGGGGAAGTGAGGAGTGTTATTTTTGAACTGAAAACCCTAATGCTTCTTAAATATTCATAATTTTATACATAACTACTTTAATCGCTATTGATAAACATATGAGACTCATTTCTTTCCTTCAGATATTTTCCCCAGTCAAAATATTGTGTATATGTTCTTTAAATTTATGTTATGTAAAATATAAATGTAAATACATAATCAGGCATGAATAGCATGTGTGAATTATTTAATTTAACCAGGAATTTTCGTATACTTATAAACCTAGTTTCAGTTAGGAAAATATTGGTGTCGGACGTAGAATTTTTTCTGACTATTTATTTAAGCATAACTAGTTTTTTGAAATTTAATTTAAATGATTATTTTTAATTGCATTTAAAATGTTTATTTGCAGACAAAATATTTTGTAAAAATCTCCTCTCAGTTTTACATAATATAAACTTTCAGCCAATTTGGTGTCGGACGCAGAATTACAAAAATGCCTTATATGAAAAAATCCCTAAAAATTAAGCTTTGCAGTTAAAGTGCAATTTTTTTGTATATAACTCTTCTAGAGAGTTCTGAAAAGCATATTTTAGAGAGAATATTTGAAAAATGCGACAATGCAAGTATCAAACAGCCATTCTTAAGTCGTATAAAAAAAGTTACTCGTAAGAACATGGTCATAACAACCTGATTTGAAGCCTCAGAACTCTAATTAATTTTGCTTTTGTTGCATATTTTTTGTTATTTCCATACACTTCAGATAATTACCTTTCCATTGATACCAAAATTGTGAGAAAAAGATTATTTTAAAATTCTGCCACCTTTTCCCTTTTCTGTGGAATTGCCCTTTGGTTCAATTTTGACGCCAATCGCTCCAAGAGGTGTTGACTTTTTTTTGAGCAATCACGATTGCTTATTGTTCTCACTTGACAGTCCTTGATGTTCCGGTTCCTTTTTCAGCTTGGACCAGGCCTGCAGCACCACCGTACACCGGCGGCGGCGCGGCTGGTCCTGAGCACTGTCCCCCGGAATCCACTTTTGCTAGGCAGTGGCGTCCATGTCCTACACACGCATGCTCATACACAGTCGCCTACGCGCGCACGCCTTTACACACATACACACGCCTACGTGCACACACGTAAGCCTACACACACACGCACACAACTATATACACGTAAGCACCCAGGAGGAGGGACATGCTTGGGCGGGGGAGCCATTTCTAGAAACAATAACTCTAACCAGTAGAGTCTTGTCGCAACTCGTGATTGCGAAAAACATAATTTGAATTCAAAGTTTCGGAATTCAAATTAGAGTTTTTTTTTTTTTTTTTTTTTTTTGCGAATAAAAATAGCTTTATTAATGCAACAATAAGAAAGAAAAATCGTAATAGATTGTCGTCTGCGTATTTCTCGTGATTTTAATTGTATGGAAATGATTGGAAATATTATCTCAATGATTTAAAATTTTTAACTGTTGCCATCTTATGTTTGTTATCAAATAAAATACTTGTAATTAACTCAAGCAAGGCTTTTAAAATAACTTTCAATTTTCGCTCTTTGCTTTGCTTTTGCAATAATTCAGACATTGGGATGGTCGTCAAGTTTTTGCATGCGTAATTTTGTTTTTGTTTGGAATATTGCTTCCTCGTCAAGCATGGGGAGGGATCAGAAAAAAAAAAAAAAGAAAAGAAAAATATAGAAGAAAGTTTCGTGATGGCCACAACATTCTAGTTCTTCTTGGATTTAACTCCGTTGTTCCCTATTTTTGTTATTTACCTGTACATTGTATCATTTTTATTTTTTTAATGTTCTGCTTATGTTTTCTTCTATGATCAACTAATTTCAATTCCTCCTTCTGTTTATTTTTACCATTCTCCAAATATTACAATTCCTTCGTTGCACATTTTTGTCCGATTGTAAGTTCACCAACAATTTATTTAGAAGTTACAAAACATACATATTTTATTTTTTGAAATCTGTTGCTTTACAGTATTCTCTAGATGGAAATTAAGAAATAAATTTCGATTCTAGTTTTCGTTTTGTTTGTTTTGTTGATCTCCAATTAGTAATAATTAAGCTGTCTTCTGTTCCAATCAACTGCTTTTTTTCGGATGATTTTTCATCTTAAATCTCATTCATATTTGCATCAAAAAAGGGATTCCTTGAAACCTCGAAGTACGTGTCTGTAGTCAATTTGTAAGTCGTGATTGATTTACGTAATTTGTACTTGTTAATTTAAGTACAGTTTTTAACAGAGGGAAATAAATATTTTGTGTTCGTCTCTTCAAACATTTGTTTTAGACACACTTTTCTTTTAAATAATAACGTGTATTTAATGTTAAAATAATAAAGTTTACTGTTTTCATTATTTTTTTTCTGCGCTACTGCAAAGCTAATCTGCCCCATCTGTAAAATATTTTTTTTGCTACTGTCCAAGGAAAAATCTTTTTTTAAAAATTATATAAGAAAAAAATTAGGAAAGGCTTAGAAATTTTAAGTCTATATACATCGACTCTGGAACACTAATTGGAGTCAAAATACTTTATCACAATTTTCTATAAAATGGCAAAGTTTTGCAAAATTATTTTACTTCAAAATTATGTGCGCCCAACAAATATCAGGCACAGAAGACGGTAGAATAAGTTTCTCCTAAAATCCAGAGCTCTTTGAAGTCTGATAGCAGTGTTTGAAACCAATTTATTACTAACTGTCAGATGTAGTGAATGTTGATATTATGCGACAAACTCTGATGATCTTTGATCTTTACTTAGCAAAGCTTCGATGACAAGGGATTGATTTATGGTACGAATTTGAATTTGATGCTGATGATTAAGTGATTAATGTGTAAGATTTAATATTAACGCTGTTTAAATTCATTGGAAAGTTTGGGTGGTAAGCCTAATATTAACAGAAACATATTTTTATTTTGAAAAAGTGTGCCAAAAGTGCCAAATTTTAAAAAGTAATTTTTGTAAAGTTTATTTTAAGAGGAATTAGAGTTATAACAGAAATTAACTTACATTTGAAGAAAAGAAGAGCAAAGGAAGGTATTAAGGATAAAAAAAAAGCCTACTTTAAAAATTGAAATTGAACTTTATATTAGTTGGGTACATTTTTTTAATAATTTTGCTTAATGTTAACTTCCTTACATTTATTTTTCAACTCCTTTACGACTTTTTTAAGTTTTAAGTTTAAGTTATGAAAATATCAGATATATTTATTTTTTTGAACAGCATTGGCAAATACTACTTCTTAACAATTCTCCAAGATGAAAGTTGACAAAAAATCTTCAACATTCTTGAAGCTTTTCATTTAAAATGTCATTATGATAGCGTGTAAGAATATGTAGATAAAATGAACCTACCTTAAACTACCTATTTTAATTATGCAGTAAAAATCGCACTAGTTTCCATTAATGAAAAACTTTAATGTAAGTAATGTTAAATCTGGTCTTTCATCTTTCCTTAAGATGGTCATCTACTGCCAAAGACATTGTAAAAGATGGATTTGGCTAATTATCTTAAGCCACTTTAATTAAACATACTACAAACATAGATGTAACTAGGATTTTTTCTAGGTGTGAAAATGCTCCTTTTTAGAGGGGAAACATTGAAGAAAGCTGACAAGGAAATAAGAGACGTGTGCACGGTGGATATTTAAAATATAAAATGTTCTACCTTTTTAATGTATAAAAAAGAAATAAAAAATCAGATACATTATATTTTATTTAATTCCAAATTTTTACTGCGGATTTTCCACTTTTCGAAACGTTTATTTCAAATACAAAGTGTTAAAATAAGCTTGACTAAATTTTTGGGGCTTATTTTCAATACAAGTAAAACACTTGTGAAGTGGTTAAAAATATCTCAGATTACAAATATTGTCTCAACATAAAATTAGTAGGAGCAGTTAACAAATAATGTTTTCTTACATTTCTATTGATCGCTTCCATAAATATTTATAACAACTTCGTTCTGAACAACGGTGTTAATAACAGCAGACATAGGCCAAATTGTTCCTCAAAGCCAAGTGATAACTGCCATAACATAAGGAGCAAATATTACCGTTCTAATACCACGCAATCTACCATTTACCTGTATGGTCTGCTGCCTAATGACTAAGCGCAGTGGCGCGTTTACTAGCACATTACATTCCAGAGCATGCAGTCCATGATCACAGTTACGAAAGTCCGAATTCTGGTTAACAACGTTGCAAGAGTAAATATTCATAGGACTCTGATAATTATGAGATAATTTCTCTGTAATTTGGCATTAGTTTTGCAAAGCGGAAGATTAAGTTGTCATTATTTAATTTTTTCACTCATTTATTATGCTGAGCTATTTAAATGAAATTCATATGTAGCTCACCTAAGTGTTTAAATTACGTTCTCAGCGAATTATTATTTTTTAATAATTAGGTGTATTTGGTAGGTTGGTTCAACTGTGTGGGTGTAGTGATAATAATAATAATTATAATTTTTTTTGTCGCAAGAGCGTTAATATGCTATACTGCGCTAAACAAGTTTTAAAATGTAGAGAAAGATGACAGAAAAGTGAGTTTAATAAAAGAGCAAAAGACATAAAACTTCTAGAATTTTGAGGAAGAAAAAATGCCGAAATGAACACATTATGAAGCTTTAAATTTTGAATAATGAGCCAAAAGAATTAACTGAGAATCAATTTTGAGAAAAATAAAAGCGTTAACAACAAAAATAGTTATTGTATTCGACAGAAAAACTTTCAAGACATTTTATTTGCTAGAGTATTGTTTGGAATAAAATGAAATAACAACATATTTTGTGAAATATATTTAAGTAGAGTAAAAATATTTAATGCGTTATTTTACATACGCAAATGTGAAGCAAAGTGAAACGGTAAAATATTTTGTAAAATTTTCAATGCCATCCACCTGTTAATATTTTAACTTCGCGAGTAAATACGCAATTGATTCGAATTTCTTTAAAAACAAAAAGAAAAGAAAAAAATTTACCTCCAAAGATCAAGGCGTACGATAATACAATTAATCTTTACAATTTGATATTTCAATTAGAAAATTTTATGTAGCATGTCAAAAATAATTTCTTTTACAAACTGATAAATTTCTTGTGTTCAAAATGTTAACTAAGGATTACCGATGTCCAGTGAAGATTTTTTTTTATGCTAGCCACCTGCGGCGACCAGTTAGTTCGCCGTTTAACACCATTACCCTTTCTATGCAAGCAACAGCGGCTGTTTGGCTTACTTGTCATTCACCTTTTTACTTCAAGATTGCCGCCTATGGCGGCTTTTTAAATAAAGTTGGCTGCGGTATGTATCAGTCTATATCTATCTTTATCAATATGAATATGAATAAAATATTTTCAATATTTGTCTCCTGTTCTGCTTCGTGACATTCACCTTTTTTCGCCAAGAATGCCGCCTGCGGCTCCCGGACATACTTACACACATACAGAAGTAGCCATTTATGTATATAGATTAGGCATGTTTTGATTTTGAATAATGAATAAAATTCTTTTGAGAGCATAACGGGGCAAAATGAAATAGTTTACTTATTTTATTTATTCATTTATTTATTTATTTAAACCGTTTATATTCATTTATCATTTAATTAATTTACATTCATTCATTTATTTTTTTCGCTTATTTTTCCATATTTATTCATCAACTCGTGTTATTTTTCTGATTAACTAATGCATTCATCCACTTTTTTATTTACTGAGCAACTAACTCCTTAAGTAATTGAAAATCAATTAATGATTATTTAACTAAATATTTTATTTATCTATTCATTCATCTGAAAAAACATATTTTATTTATCGAATTGAGAATATTTGATTTAAAAAATATTTTAACTATATCACTTTGCACTTGTCAAACTGTTTGCCTTCTTGCATTCTGAGACAAAGGAATTGCTTTCTTTTAGTGGCAGCATTTACTTCCCAAAATCTATACATATCTATCTATCTATACATATAATAAAATAAGATGTTTGTTATGTGTGTGTGTGTGTGTGTGTGTGTGTGTGTGTGGCGCGCTTCCCAGGAAAACGGTAAGGCCTATAAATATGAAATTTGGTATACAGTTGCAGTTTTTGCCGTAGATGTGCACCTCGGGCTTCGATTTTTGAAATTTTTATTAGAAAAAAAGTTATTTAATGTTTTATGTGTTTTTTTGCACTTTTTAGTACGTTTTACCTCACAGACCCGGATCCAATCGCACCACACAAATATTTTTTGTACTATAGTGTAGGAAATTTCATTTTAAATATGATGAATGAAAAAATTTTGAAGATAGAGCAGTTTTTGAATTTCTTATGAATTTTTGAAAAAACCTTTAATTTGCATTTTTTCCTGGTTTTATTTTTTTCTAATATCATCTTGCTAGAAGTATCCAAGCCTCATTTCTAAAATTTAAGTTGGTAATAGTAAAAACATTTCGCCCTCTTTAGAAGAAATATGTTCTTAAAAATACGCAATATTTTTTTTTTACAATTTTTTTAATGCTGAACACATTATGTCTTTCCACGCATCGGTCAAAAAAAAAAAGCGTTCTTCAATCTTTGTCTCTGACGTCACTATTTGGATTTCGATTCGATATTTAGGATGGAATCTTAATCGCAAACAAATGTTAATCTTTTTTTTACCTATATAGCTTACTTCTACATTTTATGAAGTGATGACCACGTGTTTTTCCGGCAGCGCTTGCTTTTTTTCTTTCCTTTTTTTTTTGTTTTATTTAGGGATTGCATTTATTTCTTTTCCATTCCCCCTCCCCCCCCGCCCAAGCTGGACGTTTTGCTGTTACTATATTAGGTTACATTTCATAGTTGTGCGCATTTATTTCAATAAAAACAGCGAGATTTTTTTTCTTTTTGTCAAATGCTACTTTTTGGCACACAACGGGGAATTTTGGAAATAACTTTTTTTTTTTGCTCTACTTAAATAAAAAAAAGCGATTTTTTGAGTGATCTTTGTTTTTATTAGGAAATGGGCGGGGAGATTAAAATAAATAGAGATGAAAAATTAAGAGATAGATCATAAAGGGATCATAGCCGCCGAAGGCGGCAATCTTGGCTTAAAAATGTGAATGGCACAAAAAAAGATAGAGATGGATTGATTAATACTGCTGTCAAATTTATTTAAACAGCCGCCGAAGGCGGCAAACTTGAAGTAAAAAGGTAAATGACTAGTTAGCCAAACAGCCGCCGTAGGTGGCTGCTTGCATAGAAAGGCGAATGGCTAAGAAGGCGAACCAGCTGGTCGCCGCAGGCAGCTAGTAATAAAATAAGATGTTTGTTTGTGTGTGTGTGGCGCGCATCCTTTAAAAACGGTAAGGCCTAGAAAGATGAGATTTGGTATGCAGGTACAGTTTTTGCTGAAGATGTGCACCTCGGGCTTAGATTTTTGATATTTTAATTAGAAAAAAAAAAGTATTTAATGTTTTATGTTATTTTTAGCACTTTTTAGTACTTTTAA
This sequence comes from Uloborus diversus, assembly GCF_026930045.1. Taxonomy (NCBI): domain Eukaryota; kingdom Metazoa; phylum Arthropoda; class Arachnida; order Araneae; family Uloboridae; genus Uloborus; species Uloborus diversus. The sequence goes on from NC_072735.1 coordinate 115,785,705, forward strand.
CCTCACAGACCCCGAACCAATCGCGCCAGACGGATATTTTTTGTACTATAGTGTAGGAAATTTAATTTTAAACATGATGAATGAAAACATTTTGAAGATAGAGCAATTTTGGTATTTTTTTATGAATTTTTGAAAAAACCTTTATTTTACATTTTTTTTCTGGGTTTAGCTTTTTTCGAAACCCATCCTGCGAAAAGTACTGAACCCTCAATTCTAAAATTTTAGTTGGTAATAGTAAAAACATTCCGCCCCTAGTTAGTTATATATAGTTAGTCATATATAGTTAGTTATATTTTCTACTAATGGTACCCGCACGGCTTTGCTCGTAGTAGAAAAAATTAAAAGTTCATTTGATTCGCCTGTATATTTACAAACAATGGATGATGAATTTTTCCTCAATTTGCTATGTTAATTTGCTTGGCCATTTTACGATTCCTTCCTTCCTTCCTCAGGTGCACGACAGCCCTGGGTGGGCCCTGGCCTTTTCAACAATTGTTTCATGTTACGGTTCCACGTTACGATAATTTTGTAATTTACTCGTCCACGTTACGATAATTTGCTCGGTAAAATATTCTTAAAATTGAAATAGAAAAAGAACAAAATCGAATTTTCGAAAAATCGCTTCGAGGTGCACACCGCATGTTACAATTTAATTCTGTGCCAAGTTTTGGGAAAATAGGCCGAACGGTTTAGGTGCTATGCTCGTCACAGAGAGACATCTGGACAGATATCCCGACAAACTTTGAGCTTTATTATTAGTAAAGAAGACAAATAGTTTAATTATTATTACAGTATCAACGTGAAAATTGGTAGGAAAACAATGACTTCCCTGTATTCTGCGATATTGGAGTAAAATTTTTACTGTTATACCTGCATTATAAAAGAACCTTTCCAATTTCATTAAATTTAAATTTGTACTTCATGTTTTAACATTTTTTGTCAGTATATTGCTTTTATATTGAAGGAAAGAAAGGTTAAAATGCAGAAATAATCAAAGTCACCTCCCCAAATGGATCGAGAACTTAATTATTAATGCTATCGTACAATAAAACAATTTTGTTAAAATGCTTTCATTTTAAACATAAGACAAATAGACGAAAATTACATGTTTTAATACAAAGAAAAAGTACCTGTTATAACAAAAACCGTAGTAAGTTTTTTTAAAGAACGTTTTACGTATTGAACTGACCCTCACAACTACAAAGAAGTGTACAATTCAGATCTGATTTGACGCATCGACAGCGTGTAGACATCTCTTTGCACTTGCCTGATATAAATTCCTGAATTTTCTCCATTGTTATTTCGGGGTGTGCATACCAAAGAGGTTCAAACTCTTCACCGATTTTTACCCATCCCCACTGATATGGATCCAAGAGCTGAAAATTTTGCTGAAGACATTTTGTCCATAGTAAACACTGTAATATTGCTCTCTTAAGGTGATGCAGAAGATCATTGCTAGATGGTGGAATACAGTCAACTGGTCTGTTTTACTGGGTGAAGAAAATTCTCCTAGCTTCATTTGCGATTTCCATTGAGCTTGATGAATGATACGTCAGGACTTAGAAGCGCTGAATAAGTAGGAAATGCTCATCGTCTTCATTGATGCTCTCGGGTACTTTAGTATAGTGCAAAAAAACTTTGTCAGCATCTTTAATTGCCATCCACATTTTCCATGCAGTACCTAGTTTTACCAATGCTGGTAAAACTAGACACCGTGTGCTCACGTAAAGGCATGGGAAAAAGGCAGAAGATCTGGAACACCCTGTGGAACTTTACGGTGCAAAAGGTAGATTGGAAGATACCGCAGATATTTTCCACTTCCATACTCCACCCATAGCTCTTGCAGTTTCGGAATTCGGAACATAGCAATCACTACATCATCACTGTCAACAGTTTTCACGGTGATCTTTGCATGACCTGAGTATTTCGAGTATTCATGCTGCACATAAAGGAATAGCCTCGCATCGACTTTTTCGTGGGATACGGTAGGCATGGTTTCAAAACTGTTCTTGACGCAAGCAATTACAGTGCCTTTGTAGGAGCATACAACCTGCTTTCCATCTGGTAGATCCATCTTCACGAGATTTTCTGCCAACAATTTGAAAAGCTCCTCTTTATTTTCATCTTTCGCAAGAAATTTAGTAAATGACTTTGGTATCAAAACATTGGATTTAATACTCATTCTTAGACCAGATCCTCTCTATTGTCTCGTGTCGCTTTTCAAACTTCCTTTTGAATACCGGTCAAAAACTAAATCTACCCTATGAACGCTTTTAGTCTCATTAATATTCACAATCTGATTGCAATTTTGTTGGACAGTTCCAGTAGACTGAGGAACAAGCATGGAATCAGTGCAGCCCCATAAATGGACAATTGGTTCCGGAATAGCTGTCAAAACCAGTCCAGTTGATTGGACGATACAAGAAACTACGTCGGACGTTTTTCTTTGTTTCCTAAATTTGCCGAGGTTGGATGTAGAAGGTGGACACGAGCTGTTTTCATGAGAAAAAATTCTTTTACATCCATTTGAATTACTTGGCAGGCAACATATAGCTTAGTAAAAAGAGTGCTGCCCCTCCTCAAATCAACAATGTTTTGCTTGTCTTTGGACTGAACAGATATATTTTTCTGCTCATCAAGAGGAGATTGTTTCTTTTAATAACATCATGTATGGATAATTTTCTTAACACTAAGCGATCTTCTACAAATGTATTGAATTTGAATTGGCTTGCGCTGACATCACAGAAATGGCACTTTTTTCCGAGAGAACAATTTTGTTGCTGTTTACTGTAGTTAAATCGTCATCTTCGAAAGGATTCCCGTGTTCTTCAAATGTTTCAACTAGGCTGGAAACATGAGTTTCATACCGAATACAAAAGCTTGTAGTATCTTCATGTATCTAGTATCTAGCTTTTCAGTATTGACGTCAGACTTCAGGCTCTGATTTTCTTCAAACTCCCCAATCATGCGCACAACTTCTTGTCCAGCAACCATCCACTGTATTAATGACGCCTCATGACTTAAACGTGATAGATTAGTTGATGATTTTTAAATCAATTAGTTGTTTTACTCATGCAAATGGTCGTGTGCCATCCTGGAAAATTTCCTCTCAGTTTTGGAGCCAGATAAATTTCCCCTATGAAACTCCTGAAAAATAGCTGGATGCATTTCTGGTAACTGCTTCCAATTGAACAGAAATACTGAAGGCCATCGGGCATAACTTGTATGATCAAGAACAAACATCCATGGACATATGTTCTCAAGAATGACAGTAAAATCTGAGAAATTTCCTTGACGAATAGTGCGCATCAGATTTAAAAATATACATTCTAGCTCCATGGTGATCTTCCAGTACTTAAACTGAGGCAATTCTTCTGATCTTCATTTAACCCAGTCTGTAAATGTTTCCTCTGTATCTTTTCGATTTTGATACGCTTTCTCTAACAGAACTTGGAGAGTAGTTACTGCAGAGTCGTGAGCTTATCGAACTTCTCTTCATATGCGAAACTTTTAGTGTTATTTCTGCTCTTCCCGATGTTGTTACATGAGCTTCTTTTAGAAGTTCAGTTTATCAACTTCCTTCAAGCCATGTACCTATTGCAGATGAAACAGCCATTTCTATGTGGAGACCACCTGACATGACCAACATTTTATCTTCGCCATACTCATTCAGCATAGCCCACTGAATAGATTTTAGCAGGGCGTAGATGGAACCCTGATTACAAACACTCAATTTATTAAATATTTTACTTTTTCAAAAGCACATGAAAGAAATGATTGCAAGCTAGGTTAGTATTTTGAGGTCACATGGACCAAATGAAGGAGAAACATTTATTCTAAAAAATATTACGAATTTTAAATACGTTTTGTTTATTGAAAAGGACATAAAGAAATGAATACAAGCTATATGATAATTTTAATGCTAGATGGAACCAACAATTGAAGTTATCGATTTCAAACCGTAACAGAATTATATGACTGATCTTTATTTGATATTATTTGCTACAGCATTAACCAGTCAAATATTCAGTTATTGAAAATTATATCTGAATAATAAACATATCACTATGGAATTGATTAGTGCTGAGAACAGCAGAGCTGGAAAGAAACGAGCTAGGTGGACTGCAATCCAAAGTTACAGCTTATTGGTGGGAAAAAATCGAGTAGTCGTTCTGATTCTTGCCGCTAGACGGCAGACGTTCGCACTTGCAGGAGAAGTGAATTATTGTGACAATACATATGTGTATTGAATCCGGTAAGGAATTTTTAATAAAAAGTTTTAGTGCGGGTTAGATGCGGCGGAACAGTTGGAACAATTCAATGAGAATGCCCCCCTCTCCCGCCCCATGTAGTTACGTTATTGCAGTGAAATTTTTTTAACTCTTTACTAAGGGGGAGGGGGGAGAAGAAATGCATATTTTTATAGTTTATTTTAGAGATTTTAATTAGTGTAGCTATTTTTTACAGAAGAATAATTTCTAATGGCATTTTGAGCAGTTAAACGAAACTTTTCACCTGTCCGCGACTGCCATATTAATGACGGAAATTTTAATAACTCTAAAACTACTTGTCTTATTAGGAAAAATCAATATCTCTTAAATAGCTCTTTTAAAGCTCTTTCAGATTATATGCATTCATATCACAATATAAAGATCTGTAATGTAGTTCTAAGCAGTTAAACGTACGTACTTACCTTTTCAAGCGGCCATTTTGATGACGTTAATTGTAATAACTCTAAAACTATTTGTGATAGGGAAAAAAGTTAATCAATATTAAATAGCTCTTTTAAAGTGCTTTTAAATTATATACTTTAATTTCGCAATATTAAGATCCATAATAGAGTTCTAAGCAGTTAAACGAACGCTCTTTTCTTAATAAGGCGGCCATTTTGATGACGTCATCACAGGGGGTTCATGACCTCTGATCAAATGCCTCCCGGCGGATTTTTGTTCTTAGATATGTACATAAGCACTGTGCAAAATTTCAGACTGGTATCCGGAAGTTAAATGTTTTGGGTATTTTTCTCACAAACTCCACGGACTATAATGCAGATCGCAACGCGAGCTGTTCGCTTGCCGGCTGAGTTCCGAACTTACCTCATCACGTGATCCAACTGAAATCGTTTTACTTTTTTTTTAGTTTTTTATCTTTTTCCAAGCGCTACTTTTTGCGCACTACGGGGAACATAGAGCCTTTTTTTTTGCGGGCTATTTTAATTAAATAAATAAAGCCCGCGATTTTTTGCATGATCTTTGTTTCTGTTACGGATTGGCGGTTAGGTTAGGTAGATACAGAGATAGATAGAGATTGAGTGGACAAAAAATGTTTTTGTTCGAATTAATATTTATATAAATATAAAAGATTGTTAGTTACTGTTAGAGGTAGATATGCATAGATCGTTTATATACATAGATAGATAGACAAATATAGAGGTCGATATAAAAGATGGACTGCAAGAAATAGACATGTCCGTCATTTAAAAAACTCCAACGTGGTGTCAATTCCCCCCCCCCCCCACACACACATACACCATGACTTTGAAAAAACAATGCTTTCACATAAAAGTGGAAATGCTTTTTGTTATTTTTCGACAAAATCTGCATGAAGAGTACGCCGTTTGAGTCTCCCCTCCCCTCCTTGAAAGTATTCCAAACGACGGAACTGGAGATAGGTCGAGAAAATATTTTAATCAAACTACTAATGATATAGATATATGTAGATTGATTGATACCGCTACGAAATTGATTTAAGCAGTCGCCGAGGGCGGCAACGTTGGCGTAAAAAGGCGAATGATAATAGTGATACATAAAGAAAAACATTGATTAATACCGTCGCAAATTGTCTAAGCAGCCGCCGAAGGCGGCAACCCTGTCACAAAAAGACGAATGGCGTAAAAAGGTGGACCAGCTGGTCGCCGAAGGCGGCTAGTACAAAATAAAATTTTAATGCTTTTTTTTTGCTACACATCCCTTTAGAAAAATTCTTAAACAAATTTATTCTTCTGCACATAACCATAACTCTTTATCAGCATATTTTATTTTTGCAGGAATAACAAAATGCGGTCATTGTTATTTTTGCTTGAGTTGCTTTCTTGATTGAAAACAGTCTGTTCTCTGCCTCAATAAGGAGATACTGTCTGACTCCCCTTTGAACTGGACCAAATGCAACTTTGTACATTTGTATCATTGATACAGAACAGTAGCAAGATATGAAATGGGATACAGATGTTAGTAGAAGATAAATGCGTACCTCTTCTCTCATCAATTACAGTGCATTCTCTTCATAACTTCCGCCGATATGTCTTCTTACTTTGGTGGCATGGAATGCTGTGGATAACGTATGCAATTAATCATAGAAGGAAAACTACATCGGGTATTTGAAATCATTTGAGGAATAATGGTTAATATTTGTAATAAATTACAACGCTTCAAAACTAAAATACGCTTCAAATCGTATCGCTTTTGTCGGATGTCTTTTCAACCATAAGTTAATTTATTTTTCATTGATAAAGGGATTCCTTGTAACTCCGGAACACGTGTCTTTAATAATCTGCAGCTAGTGCTATTAAACGTTATTATTTTATATCTTACGTTTTTAGCACAAAAGTATTCATTTAACTTTATTATAAACTGGTGGACAATTGCTAAGGACGAATCACAATGGGCTATGCAACACGTAAAAAAGTATGTGTAATTCGACGCCAAGCGAAATAAACTATTGCCAGAACACTAGAACATTACAATGACGATAATTTATTGTGCTCTGAAATCTAGAAGGTGTTGAAAAGTGTCCGATGGACCAAACGGTTATTTTGTGCTGAACGCGAGAAAGTGAATAAATGTAATTATCGTCCCGAGGCGTTCCGGCGAAATATGTCAATATGGGACTGTGCAACTGTACGTTTTTTAATTCAACTTCCTCATCCCACAAAAAGAAAAAAAATTCATGCAGAACGGAGAAAGTTATTCCGATGCTTAAAAATAATTACATACATCAATAAAAATGTTTAATAATAATATGTGAACCTTTACAATTTTTAATGATGTTATAAGGTTTTCAAAACATTATTGCTAATTCACTAGTCGTTCTACCCTATTTCTTCATTTTATCTGACCCACCATCAACTTTTCTGCCTCCTCTATATTGCGTGTTGTATTAATAAATAAAAGACAGTGAAAAGCAAAGGGATGTATGTGATAAAATTAAAAGTTTGGAGCTAACCAGTAAAAATGGAAGGTGACCCTCTCCTCTGTTTTGAATCAAGTGATAGTACTAGCAGCGATACTCTTTGGTACTAGTATCCCTGGTAGGTACTGCCTTACAGCTTGATTTAGGGAAAAAAAATCAATGAAAATCTACTTAAGACTGCAAATTTTAACGCGTTTTACTCACGTCCACTTATATTACTTTGCTTCTTACTGCTTCATATGTTTTCTTTTATGAAAAGTAATAAACTTCCCATAGTAGGGAAGGTTGTGTGAAACAAGAAGGTCGATAAAAAAATGTCACGACAAGTCCTATTTTGGTGCCTGCTTTATATTCAATTTGCCGAACACATTTTTTAAACTTTCCATATATTTATATTTAAAAAAAATGAACTGAAATTTCCTCACTTAGTAAAGAAAATTATGAGAAATTTTTTTTTTGAGTCTTAAACCTCGACAAAAAAGCTATTTTTTTCTTTTATGTCGAAAGTATGAGAATTTGAAATGGTAGGATTCAATAAAGTGGGCAGAGTGCCGTGCGCTTAAAATATTTCGATAATTAATTCATATGTTTCTTAGAAAATATTCGAAAATGAACGCAACAAAATTTCCACAAAATGTTATGTTAAACGAGACGATGAGTTTGTGAAAGACTTACACAAAATTTGAAACAGAAAATTATCTAAATGCAATACCAACTCAATCAGCTTTTTTTTAAATCCTAAAACAAATACTCGCTTTATCCACGCAACGTTTTATAAGTTATCCACGACATATTGAACTAAGTAGCGTTTAAGAGTATTAAATGTTGCGTAATAAAAGATGCTGTCTACTACAAGCACTCTTCCATCTCACTCTGATTGCAATCCAAACAAATGTTGCATGCTGAAGTGAGAGCATAAAAAGCAATGCGAGAATTGCATTAGAAGATATTACGACAAGCTTTCTTTCTGCTTTCTTTCATTACTTACAATTTACGAGCACATATAAACTTTTTTTTCTTTTCTTACTTAATTTACATTGCAACTTTGAGCTTATATTCATCGCAAAACTATAAATGCCGGACACTGATAATCTAGAATGCAAAGCGAAACTCTTAATCTATAATGCAATCGTACTACTGAGCAGATAAATTTTTTTGAGTAAACATACGGTTATTTTGCTTGTGTTTACTAACACAAATGCTTTTTCTTTTCCTCTCGACAGGAGCAAATATCTTTATCTATATAAGCATGTAATATGTGTATAAAACTGACTGTATGTGCGCGTGTTTGCGTATATTCTTTATACAAACGCAAATTTAGGTCGGATCTTTGCAAAATTTGGCACAATAGTCCTTTGATGCTCAAGAATATACATTAGGTGTTTCCTGGTATTTAAAAAAACCCAAAAATGTCTAAATTTAAATTTTGAGTCGAAATTTGCAATATGAAATGATACTTTGAGTCACTAATAATTTTCAAAAGTTAAATTTCTTTTGTTGTTATGAAGCTAACATTTCTTTCTATTTGTTATCATCTCTCAGTTAATCCTTTAACACTTTAAATCAGTAGTAGATTCGTATAAAAAAAGAGCCAAGTTTAACGCTTTTGTATGATTTCTGCCTTTTTCGACATAGTGGTGTATGGTAAGATAACATTTCGCCAATTTTGACAAATCAATGACATTCACATTAGAAACCTTGGAGCAATAGAGTTTCATGGGATACTATGGAATACCGAGTATTCCGTAGCACTCGGAACGATTTCTTGTAAAGTGAACTTTTAAACCAATAGATGGAATACTGCCAGCTGCACAAACGACTGCAATATACTGCAAAAAGAAGTTTTACCTGCTCTTTTTATCGAAATTGAGTTACAGTTACCAAATAAATGGTTCTTTGTTGCAGATTTTACTTAAATTCAATGTTTTATAGTCAGTTGTCATTAAGAAATATTTTTTAAAAAAATTGAAAGAAATGAATCTGAATCAAATACATGGAGGCTCAAAACTTTAAACGGCAGTTTCTTATTTTGAACTCAGCTGCAGACATGACTTTTTTACTTGGCATGGCATTACATTACAATACACGCCATGGTCCATCGTACCTACTACAGTTTACTAGTCGACTGGGCCCTAGAGCCAGTTCAGACTCAGTTTAAATGATTTAAGCATTTGTTAGAAAAGGTGAGTTTTGAGAAAAAGTTACAGCAAAAATAATCTTTTGTTTACTGTCTTAATACTGTTTACTGTTTTTGTTTGTTATCTTAAAATTAATGATTTGACAGAATTTTACAGAAAAGAAAATTATTGAATAAATATACATTTCAAATGTTTAGACAACAGTAATAGAACTTGGCGAGGTAGTACAAAGGTAGTAGGCAAAATATAATTTCTTTAGTGTGGGTGTGTATCATGCTTCACATCAATCTTTAAGTTACATGCGTACTCAACGGATAAATGTTTGAAAACATACCAGCAGAAACTTTAGGCAACCCGGAACTATATTTTGTCTTCTAGCAAATTATACACAACAGCAACAAGTGGTCAAATTCTCACTGCACTATATATGCAAGTCTCTTATACGTAGTTCATTAAATTCCATACATGAGACAGCAGCTCCAAACTGAGACAAAACCTCGTTACTCAGTTCTCTCCGCCTTTTCCAAGTTACCCTTCTCTGATCTATTTATAAATAAATGAATAAAATAAATATATTTTTAAAAACGATTTTGAAGGAAATTGAAAACTTGATTTAAAACTTATCAAGCTACCTTTTCTTAAAGAAATAATAAATAAGCATTTATCTTTTCTTTTCAACAGTTTTTCTGAACAAGAGGGAAACTTTTCGCCTTCTCTAACTTTGCAGTTATCTTCTTTAACATTTGAGATTTGAAACCTTTAGAATACGCTCCAAACTTACCAATTGCTTTGTTTATCGTTTTTAAATGCTGAGATAAATTTGAGCAAATGGATCCAAGGTGAACTGTAATTAAATGTTAAAATATTACAATAATTATCAGTTAGAATTTTGTATCATTAATGAGGTGAAACCTAAGCAGTTAACGCCAATATATGTTACAATTTACACAAAAATAATACACAGCAGCGCGACAATAATACAAATAAAGGCACGTTATGAAATCAAGAAAGTTATCATATAGGGTTTTCTATTAAAAGAACTCAAACAAAGATATAATGTTTTTTCCATGCAATCTTCTAGAATATGCAAATGCTAATTTTGTATGTCTTAAAGCTTCATTGACACACCGATTTTAAAAACAATGCTTTGAGAACGTCCCATTATAAGCTGTATTAACAAAGAACGAAATATTACTGTACGTTTCTATAATGCTAGGATTCCACAATTATGTTAACAATTAATCAAAATAGTTCTACACGCATATGTAAAACTAGTTGTTTAACTGTTGGATTGCACACTCTCTATTTAACAGTTAAATAGGTTGGACGTGTTGAATCGAGTATTGATGAGCTGTCGCGGCGCTCATTTAGGCTTTTGAAACTAGAGCAACCTCAAGCGTAATTACTGCTCTAGTTTCAGTAATAATGCATTGCCATTGCATTATATAGCTAAGTTAACAAAGTTGAAAGGATTTATGACTCATGCTTACAGCGTAAATCAAAATTATTTATGATTTAAATTTTTATTAAAAGGCAGAAACATTTTCAATATATATATCTTACTGACCGTATCTACGTCGCATGGTCTACCTCGAAAATAATAGTTGTGTCAAATGACGCATGTTCAACAGTCAGGCCTAAATAAAAAAATGGTGTAAAAATTCTCGTCAACGTGCAGAAAGGAGCAGTTTTATGACTCAGATTTTAATTTAGATCCAATTATTAAAAAAAAAAAATCCAAAAAAAACTCAGTCATCGTTGTTCACACACATAAATACTCCGTTTCTCGGATTTTCTGGTGAAAACAAGGCGTCCAAAAAAAAAAAAAACCTTTTAAGGGCTTTTTCTCCCCCAATTAGAGCAAAGAAACCTTTATGTGAATTGCTGAGTATCTGTACGACATATGTACTAAGCTATTCAAAGATACGACGTGAACTGTTGGTTTGTATGAAGAATATGCAAACATCTTTTTATATATACATATAGATTAGTTTCCTACCTATTCAAATCTTTACGATCTTAGAAAAGCGCAAGTGATGCATTTGGTTTGTACCTTGTACAATACATGGAGCAAAATAAGCCCCTATTGAAATACGTTAGATGTTTACAATCTGAAAAACTTTAAGCAGAACATCAAAGAATTTTGTGAAGTAAAAAACACTAAATGAAAACTGAACTAAACTGAAATATTTATACAATTACTGAATCATCGTATTCCGTATTGTTATTGTAAATGATTTAATTATGTTACACGTACATATTAAATAACAAGAAAGAAATATCAAATATCGATTCTGAAAACTGAAAAAATAAAGTAATACTAGTATGAAATGTTAATTCTTCGAGAACAATTTCTTTCTTCATGGAACAGTTATGAGAATAGTTTATTACTTTCATACGGGGATCATACTCAATTGTCTGTATTTTTCTTTCTTTCTCTCTCTATCGTTTTAATTTCATTTTGTTGTTTTTTATCGTACTATTATACACTCCTGTTTGTGAAAAATGCAACACCATGAAAGAAGCATCATAGTTGAATGAAATTTAATACACAGTTGAGTAGTAATGGTAGAAATAAATGATTACATTTTCAAACCAAGCAAACATTAAAAAGAGATAGAAATTAGTATTTTGTGTGGCCACCACGTGCCGCAATAAGAGCTGCTTGCACGACTCTGCTTGGCGTGAAACAAAGTTTGAATATCTGCCTGAGGAAGAGTATTCCATACTGTTTGTATGCGCAACCAAAGTTCGTCTGCCGAAGCAACAGGACGTGGATCACGAGCAAGACGCCGCCCAACGAAATCCCACACATGTTCAATCGTTGACATATCCGGGAAATATGCAGGCGAAGGAAGAATCTGTAACTTCTGCGAATCAAGGTATGATTTGACAGTCGTGATGACATGTGGACGCACATTATCCTGCTGGAATACAGCCCCTGGCAATTCTTGAAGGAAAGGAATAGCTTGGGGCTGCAAAACTTCGTTTATGTAACGGGTACTGTTCAAATTGCTCACAATTCGTAGCAATTGTGATCGTCCATGATATGCTATGGCACTCCAGACCATAACTCTGGATGTTCGTCCAATGTGGCGTTCGATAATGCACTCCTGAATATGCCGTTCAGCGGCATAGCGCCTGACACGATTCGGCAATCATGGGGCCACAAATTGAAGCGGGATTCGTCAGAAAAGAAGACCTGCTGCCAATTAGCACGCCAGCTCCTATGCACACTGGCCCATTGTAGCCGCAAGCCTGCGATGGTTTTGCGAGAGAGGAATCCTGTATAAAAGGAAGCCTTGCGCGCAGCCCACGCTGCAGCAGACGTCTCCGAATCGATGAAGTACACAATGAAACACCTGTAGCTGTTGACCACTGAGCTGCCAATTGCCTAGAAGAAGCTGTGCGGTCCGTCAGTGCCATACGCACCAGGTGTCAATCACCGCGAGCTGACGTCACATTTCGGGATCCATTTTCGGATTTCCGAGCTGCCGACCCTCGTCCGTCCACTGCTTCCAAACACGCATGATTGTGCTGCGGCTACGCTGCACACGAGCGGCTACTGCACGATAAGACAATCCAGCGTCACGAAGGCCGACGATTCTGCCCCGTTCAAACTCCGAAATTTGCTCAAATTTCGCTTTCTTTCGTCGAAGAGGCATAGTAAAAATTCAGTTAACGGTTACTCTAGCATATAACCACCGATAATCATACACGCATCGCTACAGCCGTCTATTTATATTCGGTTTGATCCGCCGTTCGGAGGGCGCTGCTCAGCTTACGCATGCGCTACCGGTCTGCAATTCTAACCATTTACATATCATGCCCTACTTTACACTTCCTGCAATTTTCAGCTCACTCGCGTAAGTCCTTCACGGTGTTGCAATTTTCACAAACAGGAGTGTATTATAAGTTAATAACAGGCGATTCTTTTAATTTTGTATGAGCGAGGTGTTCTCCACTGAAATTTCTTTATAAAAGTTATCGTGAAATTTAGTAAAACTTCATTTGAACAAGTTTTGTGCAATGAAACGTAGCTATTTTTAATTATTACTTCATTTGAACGTGCTAAGTAAGTCCTAACTGTTAATTTCTTTTTGAAGCTTTGCAATTATTTTTAGTTCATTACTGTCATCTATTATATTTGTAATAAAATTTAAAAAGAATATTTGATCACGATATTTTTTTCAATAGAAAAACATTAACCCTAGCGTAAATTGTTATGTTTTCCTCTTTTATTTATTATCTGTTATTTCTCCTCAATTTATTTGATTTAAAACGTATGCAAGTGTCATATCAGTTCAGCAAAATATAGTAAAACCTCGTTTAGCCGGGCCCGCGTTTATTCGGATCTCAATTTATCCGGAACAAATTAGCAGAGTTTAAAAAAAGAATTTTCCCACAAAATGTACTATTATTGCGTATGTAATGCAATAAATTGAAGGGCTCGGGGCAGAAATGTGACAAGCCACAAGAAGGGACTTTTCGATCAAAATTTTTGTTTCTCATTGTAAAATTGAAATAAACATAACCGTGGATTATGTCATTTGGAGAAAAACATATCTGGTTTTAGTATTGCAGAATATAGAATGTCTAATACATTTAGAAATTTCTACAAATATTTTTTATAAGTTTTAAATTGGCCATGTGACATATCACGTTCTTGCCCTGAGCCCTTCAAATGCAGTAAAATAACAAGCAACATGGCGTAAAGCTTGACCATGAAAAGAAGACGGATGACCCTGAAGCGAGGCATCATTTACATCATTTGTAATAGGTAGAATATGCCAGAAAGCATCGAATAGTAAGAGGCATGGTCCCGCTAATCCTATCTATTCTAAAACAATAACAAACAACCTATTACAAATGATACAAATGACGTTTTTGCTTCAAGGTCATCCGCCTTCTTTTCGTCGGCAATCTATACTAGGAGTGTCAGTCCGACACAAGTGCAGCTGAACTAGAAATGATGCTGAAACAAATTTCTGTAAAAGTTGCTTTTTTGCTGGAGTACTTTTAGTACGTGGAAAACAACCAAATCTTGTCCTTAATGTTTCGAGACTTGGAAAGTTACGCTGAAAATCTTGGAACTCTATTTAATGTGCTCGTGTTTTAGGAAATAATAAAGGATCGTCCACAGATGGTGTTACGCTCTGAGGGAGGGGGGAGGGAGTCGTGAAATTGTGAGTTTGGGGCATAAAGAGGGAGGGGGTAACAGGAAGTGTGACATACAGTTATGAGTCAATAAGAAATCATTTTTCTAAAATCTATAACCCTGTTTATTTTTAATTTTGAGGGTTTGAAGTCTTCAACATTTTCTGATTACTGGATAGTCATGAAAAAAACTGATAAGACTACTTAGTACGAAAAAGTTTTTTTTTTTACCAAATAAAGATTTTTTTATTATTAATTGCGTTAATGTATTGAGAATGGTTTTCAACTTAAATTTTAAGTAAATTAAAATATTTTGTCTTTTTTATTGCCTGTAACTGGCACTTAATTCCTGAGCAACTACTTAGTAAAAATAAATAAATAAATAAACACATGAATAGATAAACAATTTAAAAAAAAATTAGCTAACAATACATTCATGAATTGAATTTAGTAAAATATAATTTTAAATTATTTCAAGTTTTTCTAAATTTATATCTACCCTAATATTCATATTATGGAGAGGATATAGGAACAGTTCGCATGCAATCTTAGATGATATGTTCTCATGTGCCTAATCATTTAACTTAGAACTGATTTGCAATAATAAATAATTTTTTATTTAATAAAATACTTTAGACATCCCCGTCATAAATCTTCCTAAATGTTTATACTACGGCTTGAAATAATTTAGCTCAGCTTATTTGTCAGTTTAAGTTCATTTTCAAGGGAAAAAACATTGGTATATTTTCATACAGCAACTGCTAAAACAAAGAAATTATCACCACAGAAACACAAAATGACCCGTCGCTCTACAAGTTCTGCCGAGAAGTTAAACTGGTATTGTCATCACTGGAGAATTTTTCTATATTTTTTGCTTCAAGTTATCATAGTAAAAAAAAAATGTTTACAGATGCCCCGCGTTCCTGTGTCTCCCGTTCCTCTGTCTTATTCAGAAATATCGAGAATACACTAATATATCTTGAAAAATAAACGCTTTGAATCCAAAACACTCTACGTTTCTAAAAAATATAATTAATGAATTTTTCCGTACATTAATGACATTAAATGTATTGAAGAAAATAACTGCATTTGATGAGTATAAATGTTTTCACAAAATCTTCGGATGACAACAACATCATAAATATTCCATAGATCGTGTATTGCCTTTCAAGAGTTGTCATACTTTTCCTTGTCCTTGTCATATGTTCCGTAATATGCAGACTTGGTATGTTTGATGTTATATATAATAAATATATTTGCCAAGGAAGCCTCATTTTCATTGACTAACAACAAAGTTACATAAGGAATTGCATTTACTTCATATCTAAGCACTGTTGCTGAATGCTGAAAGGCATCCGTCTTAGTAGGTAAAATCAACATAAGAATGACGCGCTGAAACTTGTTTAAATACTAGAGGAATTGGTAAGAATGTAAATTTACGTGAAGATAATCAAAGCAACTCCCATGAGAATTTGGTTTCAGAATTTTTGGCTTTTATTTGAAGACTATATGAGAATCAAGTGTACGAGAATCATATTTTGCTTAATTCTTAGCTCCCTTTATTCGTATTTATGCAAATCTGTGTTGATGTAAGGAAAGTTATGATTAAATTTTTAGGTAATATAAGTGTCAATTTTTTTATATAAGGTACGAAAAATTGATTGAAAAATTATATTTATCTAATCATAACGTTTCGCAAATTTATATGATTGAAATTCACTGCAACTGAATCAAAATTATTAGCGGGAAATAGCATATGAAATAAAAAACATTAATGCAAAACGAAAGGTTGAATTGATAAAAATTAATGTAGATATGCATTGGTTTTATCGTCAGAAATGTTTCTTAATTTTTTGTATATGTTTACTCTTACATAAAATGCATAAATGTTCTTTCAAAGAGTTATTATGTTCTTTTTTTTATTTTTATCGATGCATCATAGACTTGATGATTTAATGGGTAGCCTTATAAAATTCTTATAAGAAAACGCTTCACAATATCTTAATAAAGGTGAAAACCTGTTTTCAGAGAATTTTCAACTTGTCCCTGATATACGGGAAAAACAAACAGGTAAATAAATAAATGTTTTATAAATTTATTTCAATCAAGCAACAAACAAAATATAATCCATCAACATTACACGAAATACCACGTGTTTTACAAATTTTCTGTTAGAATGCAGGTTGAGATATATTTATTTATTTTCATTGTGCTTTTTAATTCTTGAAAGGCTAAGAAATAACAAAACTCGTTCATCCTGTACAGATAGTAAGGAACTATATATATATATATATATATATATATATATATATATATATATATATATATATAATATTTTTGCTCAAGAACTATTATTGCTCAGTTACTATTGATTTATCCAATGCATTGAATAATTGCATTTTCATTTTTGAAGATTTTTTGAAGTATTACTTTTTTCTAGCATTTTTAAAAAATTGGTTACAGGTTAAGGTGATTGCTAATAGAAAACTATATGCTTTACAAATGGGCTTTATTGAAAAATATAACACTACAGTTTTTAGTTTCAGTTGAAATAGATATTAGCTGTAAATTTAAATGTCCTCGTATACATCTATTTTTTACCTGTACGTAAAATTAAAGATTTTAACACTTGGATTTTAAACCCTTTTATTTATGTTTCAAAAAAAAAAAAAAAAGCATATTTGTCACCTATATGCAAAAGACGTACAAGCATGCGAAAAAAAGATGATTAGAGGGATTTTTATTGCGCTAAAAGTGATTTTTTATACTTTAAAACGTTACTGTAGTTTTATATTAATTGCGAAATGATAGTGAAAACAAATATACATGGAAAAAATTGTTTTACATATCATTTTTTATTCAGTTTTAAGTGGACGTATGTGTTCAAAAAATTTAGTTCCGTCATGTCTATTCCATTAACATAACTTTCCTACGATTAAAAAAATCGTGTACACCCAAGCCTCTTTTTGTGCGGTGGATAGGGATCGCATAAAAAAATACGCATAAAAAGGATCGTTCAATTTATAAATAACTTCATCCGTTTTATAAATAATATCGTCAATTGAGTCCAATCTGATTGAAATTTTCATACACCACATAAAAAATGACCGCACAAAAAGAGGTTTGAGTGTATTGTTTATTATTGAAAAAATTAAGTGCAACTAGGCAAAAATTAGCAATTTAATTACACCACGTTATAATGGCATTGTTGACATGCCGCGGTCAATAAAGGGTTTATGTTGGAACAAACTAGGGACAAGCTCAATTTTTGCCAGTTGTCAGCACCTTAGGAGGGGAGTATTTTCCCAAAAGTCCCCACCTCTCCACTTGACACGAGCTTTCCCCCTACCCCCCCCCCCCTTAAGTATAAAATTAGAGGATTTTAAACAAACATTCATATCTCCGTTAAATATTATTCAAATCCTTTTAAACTTAACTTATTTTTGATCTTTATAACATAATAAATGAGAAATTACCTGTAAATTTTTTTTATGCAACTAAAAATTTTTTGTAATTTGAGCAATTACCCCATTTTTCTTCATTTTTCGTTTTTTATGATGTAATCTTGGGGGCTTCTCACGTCAATATTCCATATTTGAAAAGAATATGTAGCGTAGTTTTTAGAGCAGTTTCTAAGCTTTTCTAACATGTATAGCTTTTATAACATGTACATATCTAACATGTATTTACATGTATGGAAAATATACAGTACAGCAAGAACCAACTTGCTAACGCACTGGAAACTTTCTTCTTACACCTGTCAATCAAAGGTTTCTGTCGGAAGAAATTAGGGACATGCTGATTTTTTCTCTGCAATTAGTTTCAAATAAGAGGGGTGTTATCTAAAAAGTCCCCCCATACCCTACCCCCCCCCCCATTTGGTTTTGCACGCGTTTCTAACTTTGAGCATATCTTGGTCACTGTTCACTCGAAATGACAGTGTCATGAAAACATTACACTATTTTATTCCTAAAAATCCGTTCTTCAACCTGAAATTTTGAGAAAAATTAATATTCGCTCAATAAATTGGGGTAGTTGAAAATGCAGTGCAACGTGTACCTAAGTGTGACTAATTTTCGTTAGAAACTTTGTTTGTTTAATACTTAAGGTTCATACAGGAAGCATTAAAATAGTACAGGTTTTCATAAATTTCTCTTTTGATAGTTAAGCGTGTTATTGACACTGTCAAAATACGTTTTTTAGCAGGCATATCAATAAAATTTTCAAATCTACACTTGTCTTGATTTTTTTCTCATTTTAAAAATTCACATTATATTTTTTAGCTTTTGTGCTTGATGGAGAATTTTTAAGCTACTATGTAAGATTGTCACATAGCACCACTTCTTGAGAAGTTGTAAATAACTGTTTTAACTATACTGTTTCTAACTATGGACAGAACGTTACTGTAATCTTTGAATTACATCTAGATCATTCAACTCCTGAAAACGAAAAGCAAAACAGTAGACCTTTAAAGAAAAATTAATGTGCTTTGTACTTTGAGGACAACACAGTATGCACGACACAAAAGGAAATTTTTTTGGAGGAAATACGAGAAACAAAAAAAGACTGCTGCAAACAATAGTTTTAGCGATAGGCAAAAGAAGAATACCAGCATTGACAGCGGAAGATGATGCTGATATACATATAGTGAACTTTGCAATTCAGAAGTTCAACGAGCGTTTGAAATCTGTTATGTTAGCTAGTGTTCATCAGAAAAGAAAGATGGATCTTTTTTAAGATTATATGTGGCAAGGAACCAAGTAAAATCTATTTCAACTTTGCCATTTTAATCCAGCAGCAGAGGGAAATTAGAAAAAGTCTCCTGTTTGCTCATGCAATCAGGCACTGGGTGTGACACGACATCTTGTTTTTATGGTTTGGGAAAGATAAAAGCCAGTGAAATGATAAAATCTTCACCGGAAACTCAACGACAAGCATCAACATTTTGATAGAAAATGCTTAAAGAGACTAACTGCTAATTGACGGAGAAAATTTTACTCTTGGACATTTCGGAATGAACAGATATAGATACTTGAATGAATCGCGTTACCATAAGTTAATAAGCCTACCGAAAAAATAAACTTGCGATCAAATTTTGATTCGTCAAAACTGCAATTTGCTTGCTTACAATTTACTTTTCAATATGTTACCCGCACCACTCCTACCATAAAACTTAAAAACAAAAATTGATCTACTTCCAGGCAGAACCCTCTCAAAGGCCGGACCGCTAGTTTCCGACTAGACGGATATGGCCTCTCATTAACCCTGGGTAAGGTTTAATTTCCGCAGAGATGTACGAAACATTTCTTGTCACAGTAACAGCAGTAGTGGACTATGATGAAGGCTTAATTCAAGATAAATGAATTTGTAATAATACTCTACAAATTACCTTTTTTTTATTGCTTTTAAAAAGCTCATTGCTTTAATTTTTCTGATAAAAAACAATGGCAAAAAATAATCCAACAAATTCGGGGTGAGTGGTAAGTTTGTGATGATAATACCACACAGTAACGGTCACACATTTAGTACACTCTTACAGTTCATATCTGTTTAAGCGTGGATATTTCTAAAATTTGATGTAAGTTTAAAAACTGTGCTACTACATCTGTTCAATTATTTTCAAATTTACAGATTTTCCTCAAAATAAATATGTTTTATGAAGTTTCCTAAATATATTAGTTTTAAAGGATAGATTTTCAAGAATAAAATGATATAAAGTTCATGAGTTAAAAATTAAT
Organism: Uloborus diversus; assembly: GCF_026930045.1. Taxonomy (NCBI): domain Eukaryota; kingdom Metazoa; phylum Arthropoda; class Arachnida; order Araneae; family Uloboridae; genus Uloborus; species Uloborus diversus. Next base: position 115,805,926 of record NC_072735.1, read on the forward strand.
AGGGACCAAAACTTGGTCATAGTTGGAAATTTTTGAAAAATGAACGTTTAAGGGAAGGGGGGTTGAAGGAACACAAATAAGAACTTCGATATGTACAAGCATTACGTCGTTTGAAAGGTGAGTTACTACTTGTCTTCTAATATTTTGAAATGTTAGCAAAAATTTAGGCGTTATTTTCTAAAACCAATAGAAAATTCATATTTAAAATGAAAACTTTTTAGTAAGTTAAATACTTACAGTATTTATTGTATGCATTGAGTATGTATGTATGTGTATACAGTATGTATTAAAGGCATATTAATGCTCCTGAAAACTGCAGGTTGAATAATAGATGTTTAGGAATAAAATAGTGTTATGTTTGTGGCCACACTGTCATTTCTAGTGACTGTCATTTTTAGTGAACAGTGACAAAGATATGCTCATAATTAGAAACGCGTGCAAAATCAACTTGGGGGGGGGGGGTGCTTAATACTCATCTAATTTGATGCTAATTACGCAGAAAAAATCAGCCTGTCCCTAATTTCTCCCGGCATAAACCTTCCCCCAGATTACATCATTGAAAACGATAAAAAGAAGAAAAGTGACGTGATTACTCGAATTGCCAAAAATTTTTTAACGGCATAAAAAATTTAAAGGTCATTTCTGATTAATCATGTTATAAAGATTAAAAATATGTTAAATTTAAAAAAAGTATGAATAATATTTAATGGAAATGTGAGCGTTTATTTAAAAATGTCTAATTTTATACTTAAGGGGGCTAGGGGGAAAGCTCAAAGGGGAGGCGGGGACTTTTGGGAAAATACTCCCCTCCTTGGGTACTAACAACTGTCAAAAATTCAGCTTGTCCCTAATTTGTTCCGACATTAGGTCATTTTTGACCTTCATTTACTGGAACTAACAATAATTTATTTTGTAAATGACGGGATGAAGAATTGTTTTAAGTCTAAAGTGCAATTAATCTACAAACTTACACATCGAATGAGAAATTTTAATAACGAAATATATTTTTAATCCAATTAAAAATACATTTTGTGTTTCATCAGCGTCCATTGTTTTGTAAAATTAAATGAGTAAAATGAAAAGGAAAAAACAATATATGCAAAGTACATCAATAGAATATATTTCAGATAAAACGCCAAAAGTATGAGCCAAGTATAACTTTAAAATCCCTTCAATGTTTATACCCATTTCCACATATAGGTTCAGAAAGTAACACTGCATTATGCTGGCATTTTCATTCAAGCAAATGTATCTTATCATTTTCTGTAAAATTCATAAATTTTAAGTAAATTCAAGGCGCGGTAATTAATCTTCTCTGAAGGAAGATGCATTCTTAAAATATACCCGCCTTTTATTCGCATCAGTTTCAGTCTAATAAAGTTAATGCATTTCAAATAAATTCTGAGTAAAAGTTAAAATCTCTTAATTACCGAGGCGAAGTATTTTACACCAAGTGACTCTTCCAAAAGTCTTTGATAACACGCTTGAATTTAAGGTAAAGTCACTGGGTATTTCTTAAACTAAGAATTCAAGTATATTATGAACAATTCTTCGAATCCTGGATAATGATGAACTGGCTATAATACTTAATTTTGCAAAAGCGTATTCTAGAATTATTAATTCAAAAATCAAAACATATTTTGAATTTCAAAAATAAAATGACGGTATTCAAGTAACTTTCATATGCATCGTAATCTAAAGTGAAAAATTGACGATCGTCACCTGGTTAGTTTAAAAACTAATATAATTAACTAAATTAAATAATTCTTAGAGGCAAATACATTGTGAAAGTTTTGTTAAATAAATTCACACAGATTTTTATTCACTTAAATGTTAGCTGATAAGATGCTGCACAAGGTTTATGTCAAATTGTAGTATGAAACTAAGTGCAGTTAGACAAAATTTTGATTAAGCTTGATATAATAGCATAATATTCAAAAAATGAAAACGAAGTTTTAAAATATTTTGATTCAGTCAAAGAACTAAATAAGACATCAACATCTCGCTAAAAATATCTGCAAACAAAATGTCTGCTAAAAAAGTTGAATCAAATCTAAAATGATAATAATAATACCTATTTTATTAACTACGTCATTTTAATGAACAATTTTGAAATAAAAATTAATTAATTATGAATCACAAGTAGAGGAAGTATATGTCTGTTCTATTTTTTCATCCATTCGTCTTTGTCAAGTTATATTCAAGCAAAACACTTATTGTTAGAAACCTCTTGTGCAAAGCATCGCAAGATTTTTTTACGAAGGTGTTTTGACTCATAGTTTGTGTAAGACAGGAAATTTTGTTTTGAGTATTTTAAATTATTTCAAATAAACAAATATATTTTAACATTACCACTTACATAATAAATTGAAACCTTTCTATCTAACACTAAAAATACTTCAAATATCCGAAAATACAGCGATATATGGATGCTTCACTTGCCAAATTGATTGACTCCATAAAACAAAAACCGAGAAAAGTGATGAAGAAGATTGTGTTATCCATAGGAGTAAATGGGCCCTCGTGTTACATTTTCTGTCATCGCAGGATCAGAAATGTACTGAACCAAAAGTTTAATATAAATTCACATTCTTAGCATTGATTGAGCACTATTAAAGCAGAAATAAGGATTTTTTTTTTAAAAGTGGAGTTAATCGATTTGGTAATTGAGGCATCCATATTTCGAAAATATCCTGAGTTTTCTCACTCTAGAAAAAAGAAACCTTTATGAAAAGCTAAATAAGGAGATTTAGCAATGGGCTCCTGAGAATTCAATAAAATTAAAACGCATCGATTAATAATAAAAGAAATAATCTGCACGTGATTTCCTATATAAATTACACTACCAAGCATAAAAAATGCATTCAGCTCAAAAATAGCTATTTCCGAAATATTTTGTGTCGCTAAACACGAAAATCACCATAAAAATTAAGATAAGCTCTAGTTTTTAAGATACCGAGCCAGCTTTGTTAGTGAAATCTCACTAATGCTCCTTTTTCCTGGCGGATAGGTCCGTCTTCTAAATTTCGACTCCTGGCTGAGATAGAAAATATTTCTACATAAAACCCAAATGGACGTCAAGAAATTTAAACTCTGGGAACAGAAAGGCACCAAATGAGCCTTTGGTAAATCAACCCATTTCTGCTTCTACCCAGGCTCATTTTTGATGGGTATGATGAAGAACTTTTCCAATACATTACAACCCATACACATATATTGAAACTAAGGTCTGCACATGTTAATCATATTAAAACTTTAATTTTTTTTATATAGAATTTATATGCCTGAACTTCAAGCTCACGGAGGCGAGGATTCCAAATAACCACACCTGGTTTATAAAACAAAATCTGTCTTCTTGTTTCCCCACGAAAATCTCACAAATTTTTTTTCATTGAAAGTAAACAAAGTTGCTCCCTAGTATCACGGGAAATAAAATGTGATGTCATTACTGCCACATTTTGATGAGAAATGGCGTTTTGGGTGTGGGAAATGGAGGTGAGAATTTATTGTGTGTGATAATTCATTATCCTACTAAAAAAACTAAATTACAAAAAAAAAAACTTACGCATTTAGTGTTTGAGACACTTGTGGAAGGAATAATAAATAAATAAATACATACTTTTGATTAAAAAAGTTTTTTAACGATATTAACAATTATACCAGGTGTGTGACAAGCCACGGAGGTGAGAATTCACTTGCTGTGAAGCAAAAAGATATTAAAAGAAAAATTGCAATAAAAAAATGTTGGCAGTTTAAATAGATAGATTTTTGAACACAAAATATTTTTTAATGAATTATTCTTTAATGTTGTTAGTGGAAAAGGCATATGACAACAAAGTCACACTTTTGTAGAATGACTCTATGGCATCATCTATTGGAAAATTATGGAACTATTTAATTTTCTTTACCAAACAAAATTTCATGGTCTCAAGGCTGTTCTTCTGAACATAAAGTTGATCTGCCAGCAGCTTTTAAATTCGAGTGTTTCGAAATAGTAGCTATAGTGTGTGTGTTAAAGGTTCCATCTAGAAGTAAGACATGCCTCCTTGTTGCATAAGAGTGTAATGATAATTCTATCTCAGACATTAAACATCAGGGTTTTCAAGCAGTAATATTTTAATTAGAACAATGTTTTATTTTACCAAGTTTGATTCAACAATAATTGCACAATAAGTGGTTTAAAAAATAAGTTAGAGCATTGAATAAAGTTCCATGTTACGCTTTTTATTCTAATAGATATTACAGCAAATTTTATAACCTGGAATTTTTTTCATTTTATTGAGTGCTAACCTCTAATTTCGAGAGTTCTACTCGACTAGTCAGATTTGTGTGAATAGAAATGTTTTTCTTCTCATTTAATAGGAAATCCGAAACAGCTTTCTCTGGTGATTCGGATGCCGTGATTAACAAATCACTCTGTGATAGATACTTGGACAGTGATCCTGAATTGACGACGCATTGAATGAGTATTTTAGACTGTAATAATAATTCTATCGCATAGGTTTTAGTGATAAATCTTGAAAGAGAAGTAAGTACTGAAATCATTTCTTAAAATTGTTAAAGCTTTCTTCCGAGTTTTGTTTTTAGTTTAAGAATGGAATACGAATATTTCCCATACATTTTCTCGACAATAACGGCATGCAAAAATTACCATATGTACATAAAATACACCGCCAGCTCAGTCATTCCAGTCGAAGACTGCAGTTATGTGCTTATTAGCGCTCGTCAGCCCGGCATAGGAAGCGACTAAGCTGGAGGTAGAAAACCTCCGTTTTATTGCTAATTCTTTTTTGCTACCAGTTTGTTTGCTACTCTTGGCTTCCTTATGAGGTTTTCCACCTCCAGTTCAGTCGCTTCCTATGCCGGGTTGATGAGTGCTAATAAGCACGAAACTGCAGTCTTCGGCTGGAATGACTGAGCTGGCGATGTGTTTCATGTATTTCTGTCTTAGCCCTGGCTATAGGGCGGTAACTAACTAAAAATTGCCATATGTAGTTTGTGCAAAATATGAATAACATAAACTTGATGCATTTGCATCTCTCTTATTAGCACAGTATTCTACACTATTACTAATTTTATTGAAAACCTTGACTCTAGTCACTGCGTTTGTTTTTAAGATTTCTGTTTTGTGTTCTTTTGCAACAAAAGAAATCATGTGAGGAAAGTACGAACAGCAAAAATCAGTATATAGGTATTTAAACACCGGTAAGCATAATGGGGTTGTTTCCTTCAGTCAAAAGTAGTACTTTTCTCACTAAAATTTGATAGAATAAGCAAAAAAAAAAAAAAAAAAAAAAAAACATGGACCCAGAAAATACTTTTATTTTCCCAACTGTTATGTTTAATTAATTTTTTAAAATGTCTGATTTTTGAAACAAGGCGTGGTCTTGATGACGTCACAAATGATGCACTTTGCCGCATCCTTCTACCGCGATTCCACTTTATGAGAATCAAGAAGCGAATGAAAATTGCGCTCTACGCTTGATATCAACCATATCGTTACCAATACACGTGAGTAAAGATGCGAATTAAATATTTTGCTCTGTTAATGGCAACACACAATGGCATTTCCTCATTTGTGATGCCATCGGACAGAAGCATAAACATTGAAAGCGCGCCGATTTAAGTAATTTTTTTAAAATATTAAACTTAAACAAATTATTTAATAAAAAAATTTTGAAAAAAATAGAACCGACTTCAAAATTGCTCTAAAAAGTGAAAAATAATTTTATTCTTTAAACACCGTCGATAATATTTTTAAACATAAATTTTGAAGTTGGCGCAAAAACAAAAAGTAAAATCCAGTGTAACCATGCTTCGTTCATATTTTTCGTTCATCTGTCGTTTTTGCGCCAACTTCAAAAATTATGTTTAAAAGTATTATCGACGGTGTTTAAAGAATAAAATTATTTTTCACTTTTTAGAGCAATTTTGAAGTCGGTTCTAATTTTTTTTTCAAAATTTTTTTATTTCATTCTTTTTAGTGTAAATGCAGGTATTTCAGTAAAAGTACGAAGTTACCATCACGAAACTTCACCATATTTTTTTCATAAAAATGCTCTATACTAAAAAAAAAAAAAAAAAAAAAAAAACTATAAGCACGCCTTAAACTTTAAGCGATTGGCATTAAAAATTTATCTTTGTTCCTCTCTGAAATTCATTTGTGGTGTTAATTTAATTATAACCCTTTAAATATTATGTTTTCGCTGATTAATTTGCATTTCACAGCATACAAGTTGCTTGTGATGCAATCCTGTATAGTTGAGATAAACCTAACCTGGTAGTATTGTAAAGGCTAAGCGGATCATAATTACTGCATCACCTCGCTTTCAGATGTTTTCTTCATAGAAGCCTTTATTAAAAATTATCATTATACAATTACTATTAATGTTACTGTTATATGGCACCAATTTTTTATGACAATGGGTTTCATATTTAATCATTTAATAGGGAAATTGCATGAAATTTGCTGTTTTTTGCCCATAACTTTTTTTTAGGGAACAAATATGGTCAAACAAAGTAATGGGACCTAAGTTGAGCCATTCCCTATCCATTAAAAAAACGGTCATCAAAATCGGTTCACTAGGTGAGACGCTGTGAGTGGACAAAAAAAAAAAAAAAAAAAAAAAAAAAACATACATACGGTATGAACTGATAACCGCCTCCTTTTTGAAGTCGATTAAAAAATGGTCAGATCCTATGTTTTTAAACACGCTCTTTCAGAAAAAAAAATACTTCTAAAATTTTGGAAACGACCCCATTTCAATTATCTAACATTAGCCACAAAGGGTTAAAAATAAAATGAAATAAATTTTTTCAATATAGTTAAATCGAATTGGCGGCTCTTTGATAAGTTCACACTTCCTACTTTGACAAAAGGAACCAATTAAGTTAATCTTTCTATAGACGAATTACGGTAATTAAAGTCAGTTTAGCTTAAATAGTCTGCGGATAGTTGCTATTATATGTCGTGCAATAATTAACTCCTTAGAAAGACGAAACTTCGTTTGCTGTTTTGTTTGGCATGCGTCGAACAAAGCATTATTAAATTGAGGATTACACATATGACCGAGAACTGTCGAAATTTATCTAAGTTGCATGAAATTCTATTCAGTTAAACGCGTGCTATTGCTATCGTTGCTGCATGGAATCGTTTCTGTTTAATCTAGTATTGTGGCGAAAGTTACAGTTACTAAATGTATGTGTTTCATTAAATTGGAAACCGACCGATATGTTGGTTCCCGACTTGGATACCGCTTTCGATCGGATGCGTATTGAAACAATGAACTGTGTTAATTGTTTTAAGATCAAAGTTATTGAAAAAAATTCAAAACGTTGAAAATTAAAAAAATAAAATAAAATAAAATAGACCAGGCATAGGTATATACAGCACAAAAGAAAGTTTACAAATATTAAACAAGCGCTCTTTTTGGTGTCTTCCTAGTTTCGCCAATATTTCATTCCTCCCCCCCCCCCCCTGTTTTTCAGTTTTAATCATACTTTTTGATACATTAAAGGTGGAAGGAAATTTGAAATGGCTGCGAAAGTAGGAATGAACCTCTTTTGCAACTTAAGTTTTTAAGTTAATATCAGTATCAACCATTTAAATTTCATATTTGCAAATTGAAAATACACAAACCATTGAAAATACAGCTCTAATGCACGATAAATGGGAAAATCAGCCTAGTTTTATAATTTGACTCCAAACAACATTTATATTCATTGATGTATGGCTTATTTATTTTTTAAAAGCAAATATTGATACGAATATGTAAATGTATGTTTTTTTTAAATTCATTATTCTATATTTAAATATTGGATATAGTAGGAGAATGTGTGGCAAAGTGAAATAGTGAAATATTTACTCTGCTTTTAGCGCCACCTTGCTGATAGTATTTTAACTATGTAGTAACTAGTAACACGTGTAGTCTATTCCAGTCGGGAAAAAATTGTCTCTAAAAATCAATGAATGATAATACAAGCAATTTTCAAAAATTGATACGTACACTGAAATATTTCGTTTTAAATTAAAAAAATATTTTTGTTATTATGAAATGATAAAGTTCTTGTTGTTAACATTTTAATTATTAATTCAGACCTAATAATACTTGCTTCAGTATTTATTTTGTTAATATTAAGATTATTTGTGTTTAAAATACTTTTTGCAAACAGTCAAGTGCATGCGGGGCAAAGTAAAATAGTTCATTTCGTTTACTCATTTATTAATTTACTAAATTACTTACCTATTCATTTATTAATTAACTTATTTTTACTTCTTCCTTTAACAGTTCACTTATTTATCCATTCGCTTATTTTCTTATTCATTCCCTATATTAATCACTCATTTATTTTTTATCACATATTAATTAATTAATTAATTTCTATTCACTGTTGTGTTTAGGACACTTTTGTGAGTATGACATGAGTAGCTGCCATATCAACGAATATGCAATAAACATTAGCATGTTGTTAACGTGAACCCTTAAGATTTTCCCCTATGGATAAATTTATCCTTCATGATACGCTTATGTTTAATATCGTTCATTTTTGTTTTTGGCAACAATTAAAAAGCTTGTAATATTTCCCTCGCAGTTTCGTCGACATTTGACATTTCCTCTCCTCTTAAATATATCTAAAGGTATGATTGAAACTGGAAAACAGGGGGGAAGGAAATTTTCTGTAGGAGAAACAGGCAGACGCCATTTCTAAAGTCTGTTATCAACAATGGGGTTGTTTCCTTCAGTCAAAAGTACTACTTTAAGTCACTGAAAGTGATAGAAAAAGCAAAAAAAAAAAAAAAAAAAACATGGAGTGAGAAAAAACTTTAATTTTCCCAGCGCTTAATTTTTACTTAATTTTTTAAACTGTCCGATTTTGAAAACAAGGCATGGTCTTTATGACGTCACACATAATGCACTTTGGCGCATCAGTCTATCGCGTTTAAACGTTATGATTATCAAGAAGTGAATTAAATATTGCGCGATAAGCTTGCTATCAACCATATCTTTGCCAATACACGTGAGTAAAGATGCGAATTAAATATTTTGCTCTGTGAATGTTATTGGTAAAAGGCATTTCATCATTTGTGATGTCATCGGCAGAAGCGTAAAGAATGAAAGCGCACCGATTGATATTTTTTTTTAAATGTAAAACTTAATCAAATTATTTAAAGAATGGTCAGATCCTATGTTTTTATAAGCATGCTCTTTTAGAAAAAAATACTTTTAAAATCTTGGAAACGACCCCATTAAATTCAACCTTGGAAATTAATTTGTTGGTTCTTTTAACAACCGGAATTGTGGGATATATCGGTGCGAAGATGAGCGGGGTAATGGTAACATGGTCGCTTCGCAGAATTTTTATCCCCAATCTCGCGAAGGGAGCGAATGAGGTAGCTGGTGGATTCGTTTACATTTTAATGCACTTTTTCTTTTAATTTCAAAATTGTGCTTCGTAAGAAAAAAGGTTCCCAGGAGAGACCTACATTGACTGACTGACGCAGAAATGAGAGCGAGAAAACAATGTGCAATGGTTGAGATTTCTGTTTGATTGTCACAGAACACTACGGCCCGATCGAAGAGGAAAGTTCGAGCGTAAAGATGTGACTTATGTTTTACTATTATTCGCTGTTGTAGTTCTTGTAGTTTAATATCTTGCATGTGCGATCACACAGGAATTATCTGTTTCGTTTAATAACAAAAATCTGTACTCATAATTTAAAGCACACTTCAAATAACCCATTTGTTGCACTTTAAACTTAGATTGAAAACAGAATAACCGTCAGTAACATCAATCTTTTGTTACTTTTTTTAAAAATTAATTCTTATGAGAACGTGTTGTGATGAGTTATTTATAGTTTAAGTGACGTAAAAGTTATCATTGCCTTAAATAAAATTTATTTGTAGTACTTTTGTCAAATATAAATTTCAATTAGTCGTACGTTCTTAAATAAATCCTTTCTGGTACCTTATTCAGAAAGATTGCAACAACTTGGACCTGTCGCTAAACTCCATTATGTATCATCAAAGATATGAGAGTTTAATATTAGCAAATTCTTCCCTGCGGTAATTTAGCACACTGAAATTCAGCTTGTCTCTCAACTGAAACGCGCTTTGACAAAACTTTGTTAAAGTAAAACTACTCCTGAAAACGAAAGAGCATTTTTTTCTTCTAGAAATGCATTTTTGTCCAGGAAACCCTTCTCTCAGCTTTATTATGAGGCATGGAAATAAAATGTAATGCGTGTTTTGAAACGCAAAAATATTTTTCACTTTGCTTTTCCATCCAAAAATAGAAAAGCTAAAGGCATATGAATGAAACTGCGGTATTAAAGTTCCATGTATCCTTTTAAACTTTGTAAATATGCACAACAAATCAATGAATTTTTCATTTGATGACTTAAAATTATGTTTAAAACTAAGATTTATCACGAGTACTTTCGTAAAGTATAGAAATCCTAAAAAATTTAATCAGTGACCTAATATGTTCGTAGATACTTGTTTCTGCTGTTATTGTTATTATCATAAGCAATTCCTTTAGAATTTCTTTTGAAATAATAAATAATAAAAAAAAGTTTCTTTCAAGTCTGGAGCTTTTCAAGTGCTGCAGGGTTTTCATTTTTTGAATGCTTAATACGTTTTTTTTTTCTTTTTTTTTCTTCTGACATATATTTAAAAACTTGTTATAAACAGAAAGATAAATTTTAACTCTCAGTTTAGAAGACAATTTAAGTTTACTATTAGCAACAACTAAAAGTCACAATAACTGAATAGAAAAGGTCAAGTAACTTCAACCATTATTTCTACGCACATGCACACATATATATATATATATATATATATGTGAAAAGTTTTCAAGTTAGAGAAAGCACACTTAGCAATGGTGAATGTCGACGATCTCTAAAAAAAGTATGTGCAACATAACGGTTATAAGGGAAACAAAATTCGGTGACCCCCTCCCCCCCTAACATTTTCAAAGATTGTGTTTCTTTATAAGAAAAAAAATCGAACTATTAAAATATGTATTTAGATTAAGAATGCTGCACAAATATAAATATTTTTGGAACCAAAAATGTTTTTTTTTTGAAGTAGCTTTATTTTATACACGCTGTCAAGTTATTTCAGGCTATATGATATGAGGTAGGACGTTTTGTGACAGTCATCGAGCTTTTATACGAACTTCTCAGAATATTAAAAACATTGGATTCGAGAAAACGGATTAAGGGAGAGAGAACCCAATATCTATGTACAGAGTATTCCGTTTTAACTTGCAAAACCTCTATTTTCGCAACCGTTAGTCCTAGATGCAGACTTTCAATTGCAAAAATGTTCAAAGATGTAAGGAGTTAAGATATTGAAAGTTTGAAGAAAAAATAAAAAAGAGTCAAAAAATACAAAATTTAACATTTTACACGGGCCCTAGGTCTACTAACTTATATTAAGAGAAATAATCTCCATTGAAAACTATTACTGACACAAAAAACTTGTCATTTGTGCTACCATAACTAAAGGAGATATTCCAGTTTAAAGTTTTAAGGGATCATACAGAAGATAAGATTGGAACTTGTCGCCCTTTCAGAAGAGTTACAGGTTGTCAAAGTAAAAAAAAACAAACAAACAAGGTATTTATAATTTTCATAGCTATTCAATAATTCATGCAAATGTTATGCCATGATGCGCAAAAACACACTGCAAAAATTCGAACAATTTGAAAAACTACTCTCTATGCACCCATATCATTTTAAACACTTGTAAACCGCTATATTTTGCCCCAAATGGTGTTTTTGACGGCAAGTGAAAAGTGGTCTAAGTCACAAAACGTTGCGTTTATATTTCTGTGAATATTAGTCGTACTAATTTCAAACTTTTTTTGCTGAAATTATTTTTCAATGAAGATTATTTTCCTTAATATAAGTTCGGGGACCTGGGGTTAGTATAAAAATTTAAATTTTGAATTTTTTTACTCATTTTTATTTTTACAACAATCTTTCAACATCTTAACCCTGCATCTGATTTTGAACATTTTTGCAATTGGAAGCATATACGAGGCGTGTTTTTAAAGTAAGTTCCGTTTTTATATAAAAAAGGAACGAGTACAGATAGAGCTAAGTAATTTAGTGCACAAAAATCTACCACCCTTACGCTATTTTTCGACATTGCTCCCGTGATTTTCCAAGCATTTGTCATAGCGTGGTACAGGTTTTTGTATACCTATTCGTACAAAGTTACCGCCCGTTTAGTCAACCATGAGGACTCTTACAGGGCTTTGGCTGGGGCGTTTTTGAACATCCTCTGGTCTGCCCTCACCTCGTTCGCAGCATCTTTCATTTGTTTCGGCATCTAAAGTCTTTCCAAGGTGGTCTGTGGCACAACAGCAATAATGAGCTCAGAGAACATGTTATCCCTTGGCTGACTACACAGGCGGCAATTTTCTATGAATAGGTATACAAAAACCTGTACCACGCTATGACAAATGTTTGGAAAATCATGGGAGCAATGTCAAAAAATAGCGTAAGGATGGTAGATTTTTGTGCAATAAATTTCTTTGCTCTATCTGTACTCGTTCTTTTTTTATATCAAAACGGAACTTACTTTAAAAATACGCCTCGTATCTAGGACTAACAGTTGCGAAAATAAAGGTCTTGCCGGAACATCCTGTATATAAGAGCGACGGCGTTTCTTTGTTTGTTTGCTTGTACCCGATGGACAGAAGCCCCCATAGCACCTACAACTGTGAAACGTGGCACAAAAATCGAACGTACCCCGGGGGCATGCACCTCGAACCCGAAATTCTTAATTTCTAATTAGTTTTTTTCTTAATTAAATATTTTATGTGATTTTTAGCCCTTTTTTGTGTCTATTTTACGTTACATATTTGCGTACTTAATTTAAGTGAAATAATAAGCTGTTTTTGTTTTTCAAACGCTTTTTTTTTGCAAACTACGCGGAACAAGGAGAGAGCTTTTTTGCATTATTTAATTAAACGAATAAAGCGCAGTTTTTTGAATGATCTTTGTTAGCAATTTTGGTGTAAAAAGGTGAATGACACAAAACGCAACTGGAAATAGATATAGAAAATACAAAAAAGATAGATTGAGATTAATTAATAGCACTACCAAATGTATTGAACCAACGCTCGGACATGTTGGAACAAAGATTAGACAATAAACAGAGAGTTATTAAGTTATCCTTTCTATATTTAATACATAAGTCAAAATTGGACAAGTAACAGATTAAGAGGAATTCCAGAAGAAAGACTTACCCCCTGTGGCTAGCCCGCACGAGTCCACACCTGTTGGTCTCACGGTCGCACCCCGTCCGAGTTCTCCTCTCTCTCCCCCACCCTCCGGGGCTCGGGGTTGCTCGAAGGAGGTGAGGGGGGTTCCGAGCTCTCTCGTTATCTCTTCCTTGGCTCGTGTCTTCGCGACACTCCTCCCCACCAAGAAAAATTGTTCAAATAAACAGGCTAGCCTACAGGGGTACATAAAGTCCTGAGTTATGTCCAGAGTCTGTGTTTGGAAACAGGTGGGACGTTTCCCTGGTTTCCCGATATCGCTTGCCTGGCCTGAAGTGGTGGGGGCTCTCATCAAGTCCGGTAATAAGCAGAGGCATGAAGCAGGACGGCGTCGGTAAATGTTCATGTTGCTGGAGTAAGATGAATCCGTCGACTCCGTTGACAGGGAACTCGCACCAAGTGGTCCTCCTGTGCTCTACAGGTTCTCTTGCTATGACCGGTGGGCACGCCTCCTAGGGAAAAGATACCAGAGGCAGAATCCGTGTCTCTTTTTTTTTTTTTTTTTTTTTTTAAACTTTCATTCGGGTAGACCTTGGCGGTGAGAAGCAGGGAAAGCCCTTCTGGAAAAACCTCTTTTTTTTTTTACTTAGTTAGCTTAAACTAATTTATTCGTCAAAACGGAAATTAGACTAATATTTCGGCGTAGTCTGAGCCAATGTGAAGGAAGAGAAAAAAAAGAATTGTTAGCGGTTTTTCCTTTTTCTTTTTTTTTTTTTTTAATGACGCGTTCGCAAGTTGTACCTCTGATTTGGTTCTGTTGCGATAGTCTCATCGTCGTCTGTTTCTGACGGAGCCGCGTTGTCAATCTGTTCAGTGTTTACTAAGTGTAAGTAGCTGAAACGTTGAGTGTAAGGACTCATTCTATTAACATGAACGTTTAATGTCTTTTTTGGGTTCTCGACATGGCGCACTCTGTACTTCACTTTTGAAAATCGCTCAATTACTCGAAAAGGACCTTCATACTTTGCTCTTAGCTTGCGGGAAATTCCCAGGTTAAAATTCGGAGTTTTAATGTAACATAGAGAGCCAACTGAGTAGTCGAATTTATTATCCTTTTTCCCCCTTCTGCTACGTTCTATGTTTTTTGATTCTTGACGTTTAAGGTTTTCCAGAACCTTTTCGAAAACATCATTAAGTGAAGATACTAGATGTTTTGTGTACTCGAATTTTGATTGCTCGGTTTCATCAGTTTTGTTTAGACTATACGGTAATTTAATATCTCTGCCGTGCTCTAAGAAAAAGGGCGACGTCTGCGTCGCCTCATGTATCGCGGAATTTAATGCTAACATAACATTAGGCAAATGTATATCCCAATCGTGCTTTTCAATAGAGAGAGCCGCCAAAATATTTGCTATCGATTGATTTGGCTTTTCAACCGTGCCATTGACATGAGCAGAATACGCAGAAATGTGTCTCTTTTTTATACCTTGTGTTTTGCAAAAATCTGTCAACTCCGCACCCTTGAAGTACTGGGCGTTGTCAGTAATCAATACTCGGGGGCAACCTTTGTGCACAATATAATGTTCGAAAAAGGCTTTGGATATAGTTTCGGACTTCAGATCCGGAAGTGGCACTACATGGATGTACTTTGAGAACGCATCAACCATAGAGAGAACGTACTTGTTACCTCTAGCCGTCATTTTTAAAGGGCCGAAAACGTCCATATGACATCTTAGACCAGGAAACCCGCATTCATCGTACGGTTGGAGCGGCGCGTTAGTCACTTTCTGCGCGCTCCGTCTAGAGAGACAAATAGTACAGGAGCGCAAGTAATTCTGCGTGTCGCTATACATCGCAGGCCAGAAAAAATTCTCGCTAAGTCTGTTGTATGTTTTAAAAAACCTAAGATGCCCGCCAATCTCCGAATGAACTGATTCTAAGACTTTACCTTTTAAAGGATGCGGCACACAGATTTGTCTTCTAATACCTTTCCTGGGGGATCTGCTATTTCGTTTGGACAAATGAACTAAAATTCCGTCTTCATCGATTGTATAATTTTTGTAATTGGTCTGAGTTTTTTGGTTTTTTAACGAGTCAATAATAGTCTTTAATTTAGGGTCGTTGTTTTGCATTTTTATCAACTCTCCAGTACTTGGAAAGATGATCGTTATCGCGTTTACGCAACGAGAGAGATGGTCGGCCACTGGGTTCAAAGCAGACTCAATGTAGCGGATTTTGTAATTGAACTCCTCGAGTGCTAACTTCCACCTTAATATTTTAGCGGCCGGATTTTTATTTGAGAGAAACCCTTCAAGTGGCTTGTGGTCTGAAAACACTTCGAAATATCTCCCTATCAGAAAAGGTCTAAAAAAATTCAAAGCGGAATAGATAGCAAAAAACTCTAAAACTGTTGCACTGTATTTGGACTGCGAGGGGTTTAACTTTTTTGAGTAAAAATACAATGGTTTGACTTCCGAGTTCGGATACTTCTGCTCTAGAACAGCTCCAATACCAAGCGCAGAAGCGTCAGTGGTGATTTGTAGCTGAGCTGTGGGATCGGGTAGTGCTAGCACAAGGGGGTTTAAAATTGCCGACTTTATGTCCTCAAATGAAGCCTGAGCTTCTTCTGTCCATTCAAAATCCACATCTTTGCGCAGCAGATTTGTCAAGGGAAGAGTTCTACGGGCAAAGTGTCTGATATAGCGTCTATAAAAATTGCAACAACCTAAAAACGACTTAACTTGCTTCTGGTCGGTCGGAGGCGGAAACTTATTTATTGAAACGGTTTTATCTTCATCGATACGCATTCCGTCCGAACTTATTACAAATCCTAAAAATTTACACGACTTCGTTAGAAATTGACATTTTTCCGGATTGAATTTGAGATTAATTTCTTCGAACCGTTTAAGAACTTCATTTAATAGTGATAGGTGTTCGTCGATCGTTTTCGTAAATAAAATTATATCGTCGATGTAAACAAGAGCGCTGCTGTGCAGAAGATCTCCTAGGACGCTTTGTGCAATCGACTGAAAAATTTTCGGACTATTTTTAAGTCCGTAACATAGTCTATTAAATTCATATTTGTCCCCATCAGGTGTAGCAAAGGCAGTTTTGTATCTATCGCTCTTGTGCAGGGGAATTTGATTAAACGCTGATTTCATATCTAAAGCAGTAAAATAATTCGAGCCCGATATTTCATGCAGAATATCGTCTAAGGTGGGAATTCCGAATTCTTCTGTCACGGTTACCTCATTCAGTTTACGAAAGTCTAAAACCAATCGCCATTTATTCTTTTGTTTCACAAAAAGTACTGGTGCATTATATTGAGATTTGGATTTTGAAATAATTTGCGCTTCCTCAAGGTCGTTGATTTGTTTCCTAAATTCGGATCTTAAATTGTAAGGTATTTTGTAAATTGGGCACCTGACTGGTCTGTTATGCTCAAGAATTATACGGTGCGGCTCGGTGAGCGCGCCCGTCAGATCTTTTGTTGTCCTAGCGAAAGCATTCGAATGCTCCAGTAAAATTTTCGTGACTCTCGAATTTATTCTCACGTCTAAATGCCCGAGTTTAAAATCCTTTTCATTTAGCGGGGGTAAAACTTCACTTGAAATAGGTACCTCTGAGGTAGGAATTTCTTCAAAGCTATTAACGTTACAAATCCTCATGTTTTTATTTAACAAGACGCTAGACTGAGATCTATTATTCAATTCAAGGAGCACTTCTCTATTCTCTTCGTCGATCCTACAAAACGTTGAGGGGAAGTCGACACCCTTCTCTTTCAGCTTCGCCGTGCTAGACATGTACACACTCACACTTGAATCGGGGAGAACCGGAATTGAGACGCTGACAATAGTCTTTTGTCCTGGGGCGAGTAAAGTTTTCCTTTGCAACTTAAGAGAGATTTCTTTTTCTTTTGAAATTGGCGTTTTCCTTAAAGAGTTGTTAAATATAGGAACCTTTTCATTTGAAATACACAATTCATTCTCATCTAGATTTAAGATTGCGCCCCTATACTTTAAAAAATCGTATCCAAGAATCGCCTCATACGCAGGAGAGATTTCCAATTTTGTGACAAAAAATATGTGCTCGAACAGGGCATTGCCTATTTCAATCACGATTTTGTACGAATCATTAATGGGAACTTCCTCGCCGTTGACTGCTCTTATTTGAATTGACGAGTTCAGAGGTCTTAGTGCTACAGTTTCGTTAATTTTATTAAAGATTTTAGGAGAAATCAGCGAAACCGCAGCACCGGAATCCAGCAAGCACAGAAATTCTTTCCCTTGGGATCTGATACTAATTAGTGGTAGGAAGTAATTGGGACCATTACGTATTGTATCGGGAAGCTGCACGTCTGGTCCGGAATGAGTTAGTATCGGCGCTTCCCTCTGGTGTTTAACTGCCTTTCGTGTGTTTCATTTGTTTCGTCTCTGCGAGGGGAGAAGCTGACCCTTCTATTTCTCATTGGGGATCTATTCCCACTGTTCATCTTTTTTCTGCATTCATATTGATAGTGCCCTTCTCTCCCACAAAAGTAACATTTGACATTCGCCCTGCTGCGATATGGCGCACCGTTCATTCCTCTGGGATGAATAGTATTTACATTTACTTGTTCCTTAAGGTTTTGTACTTGCATCGATAAGTCGCGGACCTGTTCGGTTAGCACCGCAAACACGTCGGCCTGCTCGCGTTCACTTTCCCGACGCGTCAAAGATCCCTCGAAAATCTTATTATTGGCCTCTTCGGTCAATGCGACAGAGATAGCTTCTTCGAAGCTTGAGGGTTCCCGGCTCAAGACGTGTCGTTGGATTTCGGGGCGCAGTCCTGCCACGAAACGAGCTTGCAATAACTTGTCGCTTGCTTGTCGAATTTCTGGAGTGATTCTGTCGCCCTGAACTGAACCTATATTTCTCCCTAACACTCTTAGCCGCGTTGAGTAGTCATGAACTGTTTCTTTCGTACGTTGTG
Organism: Uloborus diversus; assembly: GCF_026930045.1. NCBI lineage: Eukaryota > Metazoa > Arthropoda > Arachnida > Araneae > Uloboridae > Uloborus > Uloborus diversus. The sequence goes on from NC_072735.1 coordinate 115,824,130, forward strand.
CGCAAGTTGCGAGCTCGTTCAGATACGTTGATAAGGGGAGAGGATTATCGAACCTGTATAGCAACCTTTCAACTAATTCATCGAAACTTCGTGTGGTCGAAGCCCTCGGGTCCGCGTGCACAAAACTTTCCGCCCCATCAGTCAATTTTAACTTTGTTATTATTAGTTTCTGTGCATCCGACCACCCGCTTATTTGAGAAATCTCGTTAATTTTTGCTATGAATGCTCTCACGGGAAGCGCAGCGGTCCCTGAAAATTTAGGAATTAATTCCAGCAAAGAAATATTGGGAATTGGTTCAACCGTGGAGTTAGCGTTCATTGTTAACGAAACTCTCGAATTTCCCAATACGGTATTGTTGTTTTGCCTGCGTCCCCTCCGACTCATTTTAACCTCTCAAATGGAACAAGACCAAATTAATAACCCAGGAATGTGAAAGTAACAAATTACTAGAAATTTCGCGTCAGCTATACCCAACATTAGCAGCACGTGGCACAAACAAGAAATTTTGTGCTGCTAATTGCAACGTCTTGAGAAATATGCAAAATAACTGTACAATTGTCTACAGTAAACATTATGAATTAAGATCAATAACAACGTATATACCTCAATGAAATTCAGTGACTGATGCTAACAGATTATTGAAAAAACTTGCACGTGGCTCAGACTGGAATACGCACGAATACTAAGTCAAAATTGCAAAAAATAGTTCTTTTGCATAGTTTACTCCTTCCTTCAACAATGCCTAGAGCAAAACTATAACAGAATGGTGCAAGGAGAGAGAAAAAAATTTTTTGCATTCATATGCGCATGCTATCTCAAATCGATGCCTCAACAATCCTGATCATGGCACCAGATGAACCAACGCTCGGACATGTTGGAACAAAGATTAGACAATAAACAGAGAGTTATTAAGTTATCCTTTCTATATTTAATACATAAGTCAAAATTGGACAAGTAACAGATTAAGAGGAATTCCAGAAGAAAGACTTACCCCCTGTGGCTAGCCCGCACGAGTCCACACCTGTTGGTCTCACGGTCGCACCCCGTCCGAGTTCTCCTCTCTCTCCCCCACCCTCCGGGGCTCGGGGTTGCTCGAAGGAGGTGAGGGGGGTTCCGAGCTCTCTCGTTATCTCTTCCTTGGCTCGTGTCTTCGCGACAGTATTTAAACAGCCGCCGTAAGCGGCGAACTTGGCATAAAAACATGGGGTCACGGGCATCGCCGTGCGGATACTGCTAATCTTGATTCATCATTTTTGAACCCTGAAATATTTTGCCATGAAAGTGAAAGTATCACTCAAGGTACGATTGTTTTTTTATTTAAGTGACAGACATTTCAATTAAAACTAATAAGTGTTCAGTTAAAATTTTTTGAATGGCATATGCGTGATTTGATGTCCGACAATGAATGAAGTAGTTGTAAATGTTTACAAATTGTGCCCCTGATTTGATGGTTGTATTGATAATACTATATTAATGTTAATTCTTCGAATTTCTCAGAATATTAAAAACATTGGAATCTGTTGAACGTATACATTATGGTATAGATTTGATCAAAAAACCCATATCTTGATATGGACACGATCTTTATACCCTGAAATCTTTTTCAATAAAAGTGGAAGTACCACTAAAGGGATTTTTTTTTTTTAAATTGAAGTGGCAAACATTTCAATTACAACTATAAAGTATTCAGTTTCTATTTTTAAATGGTATGTAGGTACGTGTTTTGATAACACACATTGAAGGAAGTGGTTGTAAATCTTTATACATTTTACTGCTGATTTGATGGTTGTATTGCCGATACTGATCAAAACAACCCAATATCTTGAAATAGACACCATCCTTATAACCTGAAATCTTTTTCAATAAAACTGGAAGTATCACCTAAGGGTATGATACTTTTTTTCATATATAAGTGAGACATTTCAATTACAACTAATTAGTATTTAGTTCACATTTTTAAAATGACATGTAAGCACGTGTTCTGATATCACAGAGTGAATGAAGTAGTTGTAAATGTTTATAAATTTTACCCTTGTGTTGATGGTTGTACAGCCGATGCTAAATTAATTTTAACGTTTCCTATCATTTAGCTGTGACAAATATACAACATGACTTGTTGAATATACGAAAAGAACTCTTCTAAGTTTGTTATTGAAGTTGATAAAAGTAATTTGTTTAGAAAATTGAAAAAAGAAAAAAAAGTACATGGAACGTTACTGGTTCTTTGAAGAAGTGAAACAAAAAAGTAGGCAAGGTCTTTGGCTTTTTTTTTTTTCTTTTTTAATGCAAATTATTGTTTTCAAAAATTTTTCAATTTTCGCAATAATTTTTCTGTAACATATTTTATAATAAGAAAGACTTTCAATACCATATACGATTATAATTTCCATTGAACAGATTGTCACATGAAGAATTCGTGCTTAATAAATTTCTCAGTTGTCTGTTACTATGCCATTAATTTTCTAGCACAGTTATCGAGCGTTTATTTCTCTGATGAATAATTTGGAATCTTTTGGGTTACATCCAATTTTAGCTATTCAGCACTTTCGCCGCCGATGTCATTCTCAGAAGGAAAAGGCATGTACTCAATCAATCGTAGCGGATAACGAACTTTCTCGGAAAATGTTTTCTTCTTTGACCATTTTGAAGGCTTCAGTTAAATAAGTCGCTTTATTTAAATAAATACAACTACAATGTTATGAAAAATAACAAAACATGTTTGTATTGCAGTGGGATTGCGCTACAATGCCAGTCAACGTACATGAAATGGATAGAATGCGAGTTTTCACAAGTAACGTGTCTCGGAGCTAACGTGAATTTCTAGCCCACAACGCGAGATTCTTCTGCAGTAATGCGCTGGGCTTTAGTATCGGTTTCGTAATTGGCCACTACATGCTGTTCACCCCGCTTAAACGAATACCGTTGGTTCCAAGAAATATTATTTGATTAAGCGGGGTTTTTGGTAAGCAGAGAAAATTTTCTTTACCTTTCTAAATCGACAATACTTTTCTCAAAACGTAATAATAAAAGAAAGTAATTAATGTTATTAACAAAAAAATTTTGAAACTGGCAAAGTTCACAATAAAATAGTATATTCATGAAGTATCTATAAGTACACGCTAAAAAATAATAAATAGCTGCTTATAGTTTGAGTAATGAACTCTGTTTTTGCACCTTTTTTAATACATTATTTTTTTAAAAGTTAAAATAGTGAGCCATAACAGTTTGTGAATACTTTTATAACTTCCTTTTTTTAGTCTTTCGTCTGCCATATTTTACATTCAATATTTATCAATTCGCAACTCCAACGAACTATAGGGGGCACTGAAGTCACTGTCTAATGGCGGACTTGAAAACTAAAACAAACGCACATGGTAACGAAGAAAATGCTAAAAGTGTTGTGATTTTTGTTCGTACGTATGATTTTTTCACTTTATTCTTTTTAAATTAATTTTCAAAGTCTTGTGGATATTCTGGCCCACGTAGAAAGAAATGAGAATTCAAGAAACATTACTAAACGTCAAAGATTAATGCAAACTACGTAGTTCGTAGTTCTAAGCAGCTATTTCCACGATGTTGAATTCGATATTTATCAATTCTTAATAAAACTAAATAATAATTGTGGCCTGACAAAAATAACAATTAATAATAGAAAATTCAATATGACATTACAAATTGTTATCGAAAGAAGATGATACTTTTTTGCCTTGCTTGGCTAGCGCTTATTGTTTTCCATTTGTAGCTGAGTTATTTCTCTCGAATTCCCGAATCGGTTCATTTAAAAATTTTCTGTTTCGATTTTTCTAATTTCTGAGTTACGATTTAATTGTGTCATGTTATGCAAATCATCAACAAAATTCTCACGGATATATGGTGGTAGTTTTCTTTTCAGTTGATTGATCATTATTTCTTTTCACTTATCGAATTCTGTAATCTTACTACCATTTTATTCCAGTCATGATAAAAATTAAAAATGGTTTAACTAAAAACGCGAAATCTCGGCAAGGCTACTTTGCTCGCACTATACTAAAACTATAACCCTAAACAAATTTGGCGAAACCTTTCAGCTGAGAATAAAAGGAATAAAGTAAATTCTTTCTCGGTTATTCATTTTATTCTACGATAATATATTCAAGAAAATATTTTGCATACTGTCCATTCCAACTAAATGCTGCTGTAAAATATGGTAAGTTTAATTAATTTAAGATTAAAAAAAAACCCCATATTCTTACAAATTCATACAAAACAATAAAATTTTTTACCTTGTATAACGTTATCCAAGTTTATTAATCCAGTATTTTCGCTTTCACCAATTATTAAGGAAATAATGAAAACTAACATTATTTTGAGAAGCTCGAGAATACTACTAAGGGACGAATTAATTTCTGTAGCTGAAAGCAAACTAAGACACATCGATTGCGTTAATAAATACTCAGAACAAACTGCCTGTGTTTACGTCAGCAGACACACGTGGAACGCAACGTGGCAATGTTTTAGTTTCATTTGCAGTTTTGTAAATCACCGCAAGGTAGCGTATTCGAGCGCTGGAGTTCCGAATTTGTTTTAATCTGCAATATTTATACTTCTCTGTGTTATTTAATTTAATTATTGTCAGTGCTATTTATTGCTTTTTGCAATGGCAACGACAAAAGAAACTAGATAGAATAGTGAAAATATTTTAATAAAACGTGAATATTGTTTTAGATTTTTACGTGAATAATTGTTCTTACGTAATTTATTTTTTTTTTAATTCAAAACTTTCTCAGCAAAAATATTTGTGAAAGCTGACCAACATTATTCGTTTTTCCGGGGAAATTATTCGATTAAGCAAAGATCTTTAGCATTGAGTCTATGGGGAAATATTCGGTTCTAGAAGGTTTTATTCGTAAAAGCGGCGCATTGGTTTATACGTTACCCAAACAAGCGGAGCTGACCGTATTGGATTTGTAAATGAACTTTCATTAATATACGAAAGCAGAAACTCCCATTCCGTACCTCTAAACCTCCCTTCGTTAGTGTGTACGATTAATCACTTCATATTTTCCATTTTGTTTTCGTTCTGAATGTAAAAGTTAATTTACTCAATTGTACTTTAGCGCTTTGTTTCATCTAAAGCTGGGGGAAAGAAGTTTCTTACAATTAAAGAAAAGTTAAAGATCCTCTATATTCTAGAGAACACTATTAACGTTCCGATCAGCTGAACAGCACCAATCACCTTCTTCATTTTTTACTTATACATACACTGCTCGACATTGAAAATGCAACACCAAGAAGAAGTGGTCAGAAAGTGATGAAATTTGGAAAAACGACAGAGACAGCAAGGAATAATAAATGATCTTAGTTTCAAAAGGATAGGCAGAATACAGAGCGAGAATGGCGTCGCCTCAGTAGGATATAGGGACAACCGCGGACAGCGATATACGAAGAAACACGTCTAGGCATAGAGTCAATAAGGGTGCGGACGGTGTCCAGAGGGATGGCTCTCCATTCCCTTTCAACCATTTGCCACAGTTAATCTTCTGAACGAGGCAAGGACAGAGTCTGCAAACAGCATCCAATTACATCCCACACATATTCTATTGGTGACAGGTCAAGGGAGTATTGTGGCCAGGGAAGCATCTGTGTGCCTTGAAGAGCATGTTGACCGATTCGAGCACTGTGTGGTCGGGCGTTATCCTGCTGAAAATTTGCATTAGGTAGCCCTTAAAGGTAAGGGATTGCCACCGGCCGCAGCACATTATCCAAGTATCGTTGGGCCGTCATAGTGCCCTGAATATGAACTAGAGGTGATATGGATTTGTACGCAATTGCGCCCCAAACCATTATGCCACGCTGTCGTGCGGTAGGACGTTTTACAGTCACTGCCGGATTAGATCTATCTTCACGTCGACGCCACACACGTATGCGGTGACTATGATTGGATAAACAGAGGCGAGATTCATCTGAGAACACGACATTTCGCCATTCTGTCATCCACCTCGCTCTAGTCCGGCACCTTACTAAACGTTGTTGTCTTTGTTGTGGAGTCAATGGCAGTCTTCTTAGCGGACGCCGTGATTGCAGACCGCGTGCAACCAAACGACAGTAAATGGTTCTGGTTGACACCGGAACATTAAGGGTATCTTGCACCTGCTGCAGAATCGAGGAATAAGTGACTTGTGTGTCTGCTACAGCTTGTCGGTGGATGCGTCGATCCACGCTTTCTGACATCACTCTGGCTGCCCCTGCACCCCTCAATCTTACCACATTTCGTTGTTCCAATCATCTTCGGCACAGCCGATGCACCGTGCTCGCATCCATGTGGGTATCAGCTGCGAATAGACGTACGGAATATTTACTTGAGAAGAAAAGGATACATTTACTTGAAATTGCTGTTCTACTAACTTTTATTTTTACATTTCAAATGCTTATTAATATTGTAATCTATAGCAAACAGCAAATTGATTCAGGCTTAAATTATCTTTATTTTAATTTATTTTACATTTAATGTTGTTAATATTTATTTCTGAAAACTTTATCCCGGTTTTCTCAGAAATTAGCACTGTTACCTATTGTTTTAACTGATGATCTTTTCAATTAAATTTTTTGATTTCATGTTCTTGCTATATATAAGCACAAATTTTGTGATGAATTTTTGAATACGGTGCATTTCATTGAGGTGGCTTTCCATCATACTTAAAAAAAATCCTTGTATTCTTTTTTTTATGAGTATAATGTTCTTGTTTTTATCGTTTTAATACAGAAACTTCCGCAGTACTGTGCATGTAGTGCTAATTAGTTGTTAGATGCATCATATAAATAATTTGTCCTACTATAAATGAATAATCAAGAGTATGGCATCTAAATTCACGGTTCAGTTTTTATATGTCGTTTAGCGTGAGATTTTAAATACACTGCTCGACATTGAAAATGCAACACAAAGAAGTAGTGGTCAGAAAGTGATGAAATTTGGAAAAAAAGACAGAGACAGCAATTAAAAATAAATGATCTTAATTTCAAAATGATAGGCAGAATACAGAGCGAGAACGGCGTCTGCTCAGTAGGATGTAGGACCACCGCGGACAGCGATACACGAAGAAAAACGTCTAGGCACCGAGTCAATAAGGGTGCGGATGGTGTCCAGAGGGATGGCTCACCATTCCCTTTCAACCATTTGCCACAATTCGTCTTCTGAACGCGGCAGGGACAGAATCTGCAACTGGCGTCCAATCACATCCCACACATTTTCGATTGGTGACAGGTCAGGAGAGTATGGTGACCAGGAAAGCATCCGTGTGCCTTGGAGAGCATGTTGGCAGATACGAGCACTGTGTGGTCGGGCGTTATCCTGCTGAAAAATTGCATTAGGTAACCCTAAATGTCTTAAATACGAACTAGAGGTGATATGGAATTGTACGCAATTGCGTCCCAAACCATTATGCCGCGTTGTCGTGCGATGGGACGTTCCACAGTCCCTGTCGGATTAGATCTGTCTCCACGTCGACGCCACACACGTATACGGCGACTATCACTGGATAAACAGAAGCAGGATTCATCTGAGAACATGACATTTCGCCATTCTGTCATCCACATCGCTCTAGTCCGGCACTATACTAAACGTTGCTGTCTATGTTGTGGGGTCAATGGCAGCCTTCTTAGCGGACGCTGTGATTGCAGACCACGTGCGACCAAACGACGGGAAATGGTTCTGGTTGACACGGGAACACATTCAGGGTATCTTGCACCTACTACAGAATCGAGGAACAAGTGACTTGTGGGTCTGCTACAGCTTGTCGGTGGATGCGTCGATCCACGCGTTTTGACGTCACTCTGGCTGCCCCTGCACCCCTCAATCTTGCCACATTTGGTTGTTCCAACCATTTTCGGCGCAGCCGATGCACCGTGCTCGTATCCATGTGGGTATCAGCTGCGATTTGACGTACGGACCAACTTCCCTTTCTCAGTTCGATCACCGTACCCCTTTGTTGACGTCGGCCCGGTATTCCTTTGTGTTACACGTATCCTCCAAGACAAAAACAAAATTTCTTCGAAAATTCTCCAGTCAGAAATAAGGACACGAATATTGCCCATTCTGCAAGTTCCTTCACTTATATATTACTTCACGTGCGTCAGAGAGCTGCGCATTTCACATCATTTACATAACTCAGTGATGTACGTCTACTGTAAAATTTTCATAAATTTCTGAACACTTCTTCTTTGTGTTGCATTTTCAATGTCGAGCAGTGTATTATTAATCTATCTAATGTACAGTATTATTGTAGTACTTCATCTCTTTATTATTATTATTGTATACAGTACACACGGTGTTGTACTTTTATCTTTATCTCCCATTCATCATTAGTTTTTTGTAACTTAACAGGAGTTTTTTTTTTTTTTTTAATGCAACATAAATTTAGTTCTTGATGCAAAAAACAGTATTTGGATTAAGACAGTGTTAGGGATGTTTACACGTGTATAAAATGATCATGTATGTTTATCAGTCGTGTACCTTCTCTTTTCGCAAAGCGAAATTTCAACTTACGTTAGATGTGCTGAAATGCATCCCTTGCGTAGGTCGGATTCCACTTTAAAAGTATTAAGCATTTTAAAATGGAAAGAGTGTGCTTATTAATTGCATCCGTTAAACAATGCTTTATACTTATTACTTATATTTAACATGGGCAACATACTAAAGCTTGTCGTGGAATAATAATAAAATTTAAATATTTTATTAGAAAGAAGCAAAGTGCCATAAAGTAAATACATGTTTAAAAACAAAAGACCGAAAGTGGTATAAGATTTTCTCAGACGCCATACGAGGTAGTGATAAGCAAAGGGATGCAAGAGGCAAAATTAAAAATTTGGAGATAACCACTACAAATGGTAGGTGAACCTCTCCTCTGTCTTGGGGTAAGAGATTGTACTAGTTGCCCTGGTAGGTGCTGCTGTACAGCATGATTTAGAAAAAATTTCAATGAAAGCCTACCTAGGATCTGATCTTTAAACGCGCCTTGCATCCCTTTGCTTCTCACCGCCTCATATATTATTGATTGTATTTTAGTTCGTGTTGGCAGAAAAGGATATGATTTAATTTATGTGAAACGAAATACAATGTTAAATTAAAGTATTGCTACGAATAAGCAATAATAATTGAATTTTGAGTGTGAACTCGATTCAAAGTAAAAACTAAATTTATTGAACGAAAAAGGCACCAATTTGCAACACAAACCGTATAGTTTTCAAAAGTCTTTTTTCAGTTAGAGAAAAAGGGAACGATCATCAATTTTACTGCATTTGTTTTATATCTTCGTTACGTGCAGTAACCAAGGGGATTTTGGGAAAATGTTTTGATTTTAAGATTTTTTTAAAAGTTGTTTGTAAAATTTCAAGTGAATACTTAAAATGTTTTTAACTATAATAATGTTAAAGCTAGATACCGATATTTTAAGTCATTTCAGTCATTTAAACGAACATTCATATTTGTTTAAATGCAAATAGAACTACGAAACAAATTCGAATTGAGACAAGAAATATTCTCTTCGCATATTAGCGTTTTAATTCACAGTTGCTTCGATGTAACAAAGTTTATGCATTTCAGTTTGAAGATGGAGTAAAAGTCGAAGTTTCTAAAATAACTGAAGCGAAATATTTAACAAAGTGGATGTGACTGAACCTTTGACGCTACGCTTTGGACTTAGCGCAAAGTTACTAGTTGCTAAGGAAACAGAAAGTCTTCTTAAGTTAAGATGCATACAATTGAATCCTCATTAAAGAGGTTTAATTGAATTTTGAATTTAATCTAACGTATATAATAAGAATTGAATGAAGTTAACTGCGCTATAACTGCGCTATAACAGGGGCCTTAGGGTAAAAAGTATCGCATTCTTAATCGCTTATTTAGTTTTTTGGGATTTCTGTTTTAAGATTTCGTGTTGCTTGTTTATATTTAGGCTGAGCTAGAAACCCAATAAATTAATGAAAGCGATTAGAATATTTTCATAGCGATTTCGTGATATATTACATGAAACTAAGGATATGAATAACTGATAATCTTTATAATGTAAACAGCAAAATGACACTTCAATATTTATTGGTTTGGAATTATTTATTTAACATAAACGTAAACACGTTGTGTACTTCAAAAATGGTTGCAATTTGAGTACAGATGTCCGTCTTTTGCGGATAATATACGTTAGGCGTAAACAGTTTAGTATTATACATTTTTATTTAGGTTGAAGGTTCGGCTTTGTATTAGAAGTGATGCTGTAATTCTAGTACGCTCTTCTTACGTTAAAAATTTAGCCCTGAAAAGGGATAGAAAAATCAGACACCGAATCCATTAACAATTAAGACGCAAAACTCAATCTTTACCGAGTCCTAAAAACTAAATGAGAGAGAGCTTTGTGATTTCTAATTTATATCTGTTGCTATATCATATTTATTTACAAATTTAAAATGTTTGTAATGATTTTTAGCAAGATTTTTGAAATCAGTAAAGTCCGCACGCAAGCGCAGTTGAAATGGCAAATTTGTGATAACCGGGATTTAACGTCGAGTCGCTTTGGACTAAGCGCAAAGTTACTAGTTGCTAAGGAAACAAAGTCTTCTTAAGTTAAGATGCATACAATTAAATCCTCATTAAAGAGGTTTAATTGAATTTTGAATTTAATCCAACGTACAAACTTAGTCTAATATGACCTACATTTGACAAATTTTCTAATTCATGATTTTCACTCATTTATTTTTGTCAAGGAAACATTAAATTTTTGTTATTGCTGCAATACACATAAAAATTTCAAAGATCTTTTAAGTCGTACATCACAGTGAAAATAAAATACACGACGAATAAATAAATAAAGAAATACGTATTAATTACTCGATAAAATACGTTTAAAATTTGTATTGTTTAAATAATGTCTATGAAAAAAAAACCCTTATTTTAGGCAATGAAATTTCCGAGGAAAATGTTTCCTTAAATTTAAACACATTCATTTTCCGTTTTTTCATTTAAAAATATTGAATGCGTATAGCAATATGTGGGAAGTGAATTAAATATTTCTCATGCTTTTCAAAGGTCTAATTTTGTGCATAAGTTCTATGTTTTGGCTTCCATTTCTAGAGTAGAAAAAAAATATCTTAACCAGAAATTTGTCTAATTATACACCCATTTCGAAGATAGACGTTAATTTTAATTTTATTCAAATGATTAGAAACGCGTTGTGATCTATAAAAATAATTAATTTTATTGTTATAAAATAAAACACAAGTTAACGTATAAAATTTCATCACATCACACACATACATCACATTTAAATTTTTTTTAACTCTTAGGAAAAAAAAATTTTGAAACACAAAATACAAGGCATTGAGTCATTAAAATTCTGTAAGAGGGCAATAATTCTACACATGTTAAAATAATTGCTTTTATTTTATGTGTCACTGTTTACTTTACAATAGCAGAAGATATTTTACAAACAGAAATGAGAAAATTACATGAAAACATTCTTTGGAATGTGATGGCATTTTTACAGGTTTAACCATTATTTTAATACCGCAGATTCAATTTCATTTTTTACGCATCTACACATGACGTCACAAAGTGATGAAATGCCATTAACTGATGCCATTAGCGCAGAGCGTAATATTTAACTCGCTACTTTCATAATGAACGAATATTTTTATAATGAACTGCTTCAGCATATCACTACCAGGAAAAATGCAAGTTTTGTTACAATAACCATTTTTCTCTGTGAGTTATGCTAAGTTTACTGTTTATTGCAGTTTTTTGAAATGGAATGTATTATGCATACGTAAAATGTAACGAAAATTTAAAAAAAATAATTACCCAATTTGCAGATTTTACATTTTTACTCTAATACAGTAACTGATGTAAGTTAATGTGCATCATTTTACTAGGAACCACATATTTTCTATTGATGTGCACTGGATAATAATCTTGGAAAGCGTGTGCTATTGATCAAGCGCTCAATGCAAAGATTTATGTTCCTGATTTGAAAGGAAATCATAATCATCCGTGCCGCATTAATTCAGTAGTTATGATGGGGAGATCCTCTTTGGTTCTCAGCACAAGCTATGAATGAAGCAGGATCTCAATGGTTTAAGTGAATGAAAATCTATCAAAACTTTAAGTGTGTTAAGACTCATAAAACGAAAGATTAAAGTTTTTTTCGTCTTATCGCCGAAGTATTAATATGTGTTGTATTTTATTCTTATCTTTATCTTTACTAATAATAAAGCTGAAAGTCTCTCTGTCTGGATGTTCGGAGGATGTCCAGATCACTGTCAGGATGTTGGTGACGCGAATAGCGCCTAGACAGTTCGGTCGATTTTCATGAAATTTGGCACAAAGTTAGTTTGTAGCATGGGGGTGGGCACCTTGAAGCGATTTTTCAAAAATTCGATGTGGGTTTTTTTTTCTATTCCAATTTTAAGAACAAAATTATCATAAGATGGACGAGTAAATTACGAAATTATCATAACGTGGAACCGTAACATGGGCACAAGCCAATTGGCGAGATACGAAATTATCATAACGTGGAACCGTAACATGGGTACAAGCTAATTGGCGAGAAAATACACCATACATTATTTGTAAATATACAGGCGAACCAAAAGACCTTTTAATTTTTCTATTACGGGCAAAGCCTTGCGGGTACCACTAGTATTTCTATAAAATAATATAAATTTTGCCTGAAAGGCAAAAAGAAAAAGAGTATATAATGTTTTATTGAATATAGCATGTTTTATTGGAGAGATTATGCTAATTTCAAGCTGTTCGCTGTGTGCCAATCTACGAGGATTATTTTTTTTTTTCAAAGTCCAATCGATCGCGAAGTGAAAACCAGAAAGTCAAACCGCTGACGCTGTGCGTAGATTTGCTGCGCAGGCTCTCAAGTAAGATTTTGCAGAGCATCAGGTCGCTGTGGTTATTCCGGAGCACGCAGTGAACAAGGAAACATGCCTCAAACAACTGCGTCTCCCGCTAAGTGTGAAGTGCGTGCTGTAATTCAATTTCTGAATGTTGAAGGTAGGGCAATTCATAACAAACCTAGAGGAATGATGTCATCCGGCATTGTCCTTCTGCACGACAATGCGCGCTCACACACTGCTGCTTTAACCGCCAAGCTGCAGACCAGCGTACAGAATCACAGACTAAAATCACAGGCGGCTGTCTTCTATGACGAGGGTTTCTAAAAAATGGTACCACATTACGAAAAATGTCTCAATGGGAGCGGCGAATACGTCGAGAAGTAGTTGGAAGGTGTACGTACTATTCCAAATAAAAGAACTTTCATTGTCTTTGTGGCCTTCATTTTGAGATCGATCGGACCTTGAAAAAAATAACTCTTGTAGTTTTTCTTTAGCTGCAGATGCGCATTAATGCGGGCCGAAAAATACATTTTCGATAAGCAACTTCTATTAGTAAAGCAAGGTTGTGTATTGCATCCTATATATGGGAATATCCTATACATACATATTTACAATGTAACAGTTACAATTACTACTTGATTTTTAACTGATCGCGAGTAAGGTAGACCGGGACACATTTTTGCATTGCTCTTTTTTCAAAACGAATTATAATTGGAGAGCCAACAGTCATAACAGATTGATGCTGCTCCCTAGCAAATAAGCCCAGTAAATTTAGGCCGAAAATAGGGTCGATGCACCACAAATTTATAATTAGCTGAATTTTTCTGGATTTGTTCCTGAACATGTGTAGAATAAATCCTGAAAAGTCCCCAAAGTTACCATGTGAGCTTCTATCCAAAATGGCGGATCAAAGATGGCCGCCTAGTACTTTTTGTTTTCTTTATAATTCGGTTAGAAATAAAAATTTTTCAGTTCTGAAAAAAAAAAAAAAAAAAAAAAAAATCTGCAGGCTCTAGAAGTAATATTGTTTCGATACATAACCTAAAATAAGCAATAAAAAATTTCTACCATTTGTTTTGACATCAAACACTGAAATTTCTGTGTTCTATGTAATATGCAGCTGAACACATAAGCTACTAAAATAAATATTTTTTGAAATCTTTTGGGGCATTTTTTAAAAATATTTTCTTTTACATACAGGGTGTGGAAATGTTCCCACAATTTTATTGGATATTTCAACAGGCTGTAACTAACACATAATTCAACAAATCAACAAGTTAAAGCAATAAAAACTCTTTATTGAAACAATGATAATAACATTAAACAAAAAAATTATGACAATTGTTCAAAATTGGCTCCTTGGGCTTCAATACATTTACGGAACCGCAGTCTGAAATTGCCGACGATGCTCGCGCACGCATTCACCATTATCTCATTCCAAGCACGCCTCAGAGCCGTTTTGAGCATGTCGACTGTGGAGTATCGTTTTCCCGATATTTTTTCCTCCAAGATTGACCACACTGAGTAATGCATCGGATTGAGGTCCGGTGAGTTAGGGAGCCAAACATCCTTGCCCTAAAAACCTGGAAGCAGATTTCGCAGATGGCAATCGTCGATCGAGCCGAATGCGTAGGAGCCCAGTCTTGTTGGAGTGTGAATACATCTTGGCCAAAATGTTCTGTTGCCCATGGCTTTAGTACATCTCATAGAACCCGTTGCTGATAGCTCCATCATTAATTTTGACGTTTATGTCAATGAAAACAAGCGGCATCTTCCCAGTCGCACAAATGCCAGCCCAGACCATTTCGGAGCTAAGAAAGTAACTGTGTCCGATGATTTTTACAGCAGCGGTCTTCTTCTGACCCTTCTTAAGCAGTTGGCGATGATTTTGACGGTTATGTGTATGCTCGATGGTGAAGATCTTCTCATCGGTAAAGAGAACCTTCGAAAAGCGAGCACCAGCGGTCAAGCGAAGCATCCGTCGAGCTTTTATCAATCTTTTCTGCTTCATTGTGTCACTGAGGAAGTGGAGGCGATTGATCTTGTAAGAACAAAGTTCCAACTTGTTTTTCACGATGGTTCGGACGCTTTTTTCGCTGATCTGTAGTTCTTTATCCATCTTTTACATTGAGCGCTCTGGATTGCGACGGATGCGACAGCGGATCTTCTGCACATTCGCTGGAGTCGTTGCAGTGGTTGGACGACCACTCCGTGAACGGTCGATAGTCCCTCCAGTCTCCTTATAGCGTTTCACAGCGTCATAGACTGTTTTACACTTGAATCCAGTCATTTGAATAGTATCGGCTGTTTTCATTCCTTTCTTGTGTAATTCAACGACAGTAACACGAACATTTTCATGATTCATAGCTCACTAACTCAACGACCTAACAAAGAACGAATGATTAAACCTCAAATACTTTTGGTGCCAATAAACAATATGTGCCGAATAAATCGCCAACATATGATTTTAACGCCAAAAAAAACGTTTTAAACAAAATTGTGGGAACTTTCTCCGCACCCTGTATTAGTCAATAGTTGTATTTTTCAGCTTTAAAAAATGCTGTGTATGTTTGAATTGGTGCTTGTGCTGTTCCGACACTTCTTCATAAAAAGCTACAAACATATATGATGGATAACATCCTAGGTAGGCTAACATTGATTTTTTTTCCAAATTCTGCTGTACAGCAGCATCTACCAGTGCTATCAGTACAATATCTTGCCCCAAGACAGACCAGGGGTTTACCTACCATGTGTACTTGTTATCTCCAAATTTTTCATTTTGCCACTTACATCTCTTTGCTTCTCACCGCCTCATATGACCTGCAAATTGTGTTTTTTGTCTTAAATGCAAAATTTTTAGTGTGAAAATTCAATACTGATCTTTTTCACACTTTAAAACTACCATAAGTCGTAAAGTGGTTCCAAATTACTTTTTGTAATATTAAGTGTTAAGTGAGAATTAAAAAAAAGAAAAGAAAAAAAAAACACTCACAGTAACGATAGAAATTTGTCAAAAATCGTTCAAAACTTTTATTTTTAATAAAAAATCATTATTATCTCAAAATGGTATTTTTGTGCATTTTAGGTAGCAAATAGTTACTCAAGAATAATTTTTTAAAACATTATGTTTCCATATAATTATGTGACAACGGAAAAAATGTAGGTGAAAAATTACTACCTTCAACTTTAGGAAGTTCTTTACTTTTGGGAAAGTTAAAATTCAGAAAAAAAGGGGTTATTATTAAGAACTGAGAGTTATGTTCAGTCTTCCACAGTTTTTCACCAGGATGCTGCTGTTTTCAAATCAAACGATAATTTACGCGATCATCTGAATTATGAATTAGGGCCTCAACTACCCTCACTTTTTGGTTGGGCTTCTCTGAGAGAAAAAAAAAACAAGCGTGGCTGCTATCATTGAATCAGTGGAGCCTTGTGTTAAGCCACCGCCAATCTATTCGTCCATTACAGATGAATGATTTCTTATGCGCGCATTGGTATGGGACGAGTCAGACATATAATAAAAAGATATGTGCCTCAAATATTTCAGGTGTCTTCAGAAAAAACTTGTCTTTATGTGACGCTTTGGTTTTTAATGGATACACTGGTGCATTACCAACTAACATTGGGAAGAGAGAAGAGTGATGTCGCAAATGTCTAAGACTACTGCTTTTTGAAGAAAATGTAGTGGGAACGACTATATAGACTAACATATTGCGGAATTAAAAGAACAAATCAAGATTAAATCAAATCAAATTATAATGGAATACTTCCGATTAGAAGGAATGACTGTTGTACAAGTGGATAGTGAAGCCAAAGTATTGATTTGCTCAATTGCAATAAAAGCATGCGAGACCAATCACTGTAATAGGTACTGATACAGATCTTTTCTCGATTCTAAGTGAAAGAGGTATATCTGGAACATCACTGTATTTTTGACCCCCAAACCAATTTTTTACAAAGGAAAATTTTACAATATATTAAACGTACAAGAAGCCTTGGATCCCTTTGAAGGAACCTCTTCTTTCTCTCCACGCAGTCACATGATGTGACACCACGTCAGCAATATTCAGAAAGGGGAAATCAGGAGTTTTCAAGTTGCGACAGGAAAACCTCAAAAATTGCGTTCTCTGATCTCACAGTTAAATAGTTCCAGCTTGATCCAGAAAAGTTCACTCAGACTGCAGAAGTGTTCCTGAAACATCTTTTTGGTTAAGGAAGACTTAATTCTCTAGACGCCAGATGATACAACCACAGTAATAATTAAGAAGCAAAAACTCGTCCTTTGAAATTTAAAACGTGGTAACTCTTACACCCACAAGTGCAGCAACTTCACAGCATTAACCTTGTGTTTATCCTCAAGTACAACAGTGGCTGAGGAAAAACATGAATCCAATTGAATGGGGATATGTTATGAAAGATGATGAACTATGCACAATACTTTCGTCACTTCCCGTTCTTTCGTTCGTCCCCTTCTTCTTTACTTAATGTTTTGTGACTACAAAAGAACCACAATTATGTGAGACTGATCTCAAGTGCCAATGAAAACGCAGATCTTCAATGTTCCAAGTTTTGCATGCATTTTTTGACTGACACATGTGAAAATTTAGTGTCTGTGCACAGTTTCGAAGATGCATATCTTCTTTTTATATATTTTACAGGTTTTTCTATGAGATATCATATGCCAGTTTTTAAAGCACTAACTGAATGATATTATACATTTTTTTTTTTTTGAAAATTCTTTAAAAGTCATTTTTTTCCCTTATCGTATTCTTATTCCAAAGCTAAAAGTAGCAAGATTTCTTTCAGAAATAGAATAAAAGCTAATTTGTTATTCAATAAATGGAATTTATCAATCATTTTGCAGTTAATACTTTAAAAAGAATGCCAGAAAAATTTCTTTATTTTAAAAGCTTATTTATTTTGCTGGCGTAGAAAATAGAAATTTTAGTTTTTGGTGTCAAAATAATTGTTTGAACTTTTTTTATTGTTTATTTTAGGGTATATATTGAAACAATACTACTCTCAGAGCATACAGGTTTTTTTAGAACTGAAAATTCTTCATTTTTGCTCGAGGTATAAGAAAAACAAAAAGTACTAGGTGGCCATCTTTGATCATTTGGATCCATCATTTTGGATGGAAGCTCACATGGTAACTTAGGGGACTTTTTAGGATTTGTTCTACATGCTATGAGGAACTATTTCTGAAAATATTTCTTAATTATAAATTTGTGGTGCAAAAAATCCTAAATTTACTTTTTTTTTTGAGTTTTTGAGCATCAGTCGAGCTTCGGTTTAGCATGCAGAAACAAAAATCTGTTTTTTACCTAGTCGAGTAAATTTTGAGTTTAATGTTTTGAAGCTTATTGTGAATAAATAACACTTAAGAAAGAACAAATATATAAAAAATAGCAGAATTTTATCCTTTTTTGAGAGTTGTATTTGTATGAGCTGAAATGTTAATAAATTTTTTGGCACGTTTAAAATAAATCTAAACGTGGCGATGGGGCAAGTTTACGCGTTGAACGTCGGAGCACCTTTATGATCGTTCTTCCTGTGTCTTACGTAAATGTGCCATCGACACTATTTTCGCTCCAAACTGTCTCAAATATTTTTAGTATTTTCCGGTTATTTAGTTTTCAAAATTACCATTTAATTTTTAATTAAGTTACATATTCGTATATTATACCTTACAATCATATAGTGCTGTCTTCATGCCCCTTCAGCTTCAGCTTTATACACTATTCAGTCTGTAATAAATTTGCTTTATTTTAGCGATGCTAAGACATTATGTTCAAAACACTAACAGAACTTCGTTAGGTGTCAAAATAAATGTGCGTAAACGTACCTCGTGTCCGGGGCAAGTTACGCAACCGACTTGTACTCAAAAATAATTTTTTTAACGGTTAGAAACACCAGCTGAGCAACAACTGAATGTACCACTTTGGACTCCATTAACTGCTTCATAAATTGCAATGTCGAAAATTTCATAAGTTAAAACATAAAAATGAGAAAATTCATTGAAAAAATCCTCCTAAACGTGCCCCGGTCTACCCTACTGAAAGTAAAGAAATGGAACCCATTGACAGCTCTTCATAGTTTGATGATTCAAAACTTAATGTTGATAGAATATATTATCTTATAGCTACATAAATATTTCTTGATGGTTTACCTCTGACTTTGTTTTCTCTTTTGATAGACTACTTTTTTATTTGTTTAGTCGTCCCCACCAATAAAAAGTTCTCTGAGTTAGCGATATAGGCATTTCTTAGAACCACCGAATTCTCGATGTTTGAGGGATCATCTGCCAAATGATTTTTAGGTTGCATTACTTTCAATACTTTTACAGATCTGTCTCTAACTTTTTGTATCTAAGAGCACATACCGGTCGCAAGGTTGTAGCATTAATTTTTTCAAGATGTTATTTAAGAGGTTGATTTAGCTAATAATGCGTATACACAGGTATATAAAAAAATAATTCTCGTTTTGACTTCTTTTTTGTTTTTAACTTCTCAAAGCACTACATTAAATATGCCTTAAATACTTTATTTATTTATTTATTTATTTTACGTTTTATATGAATGTAGACTAATCAGTAGAAAATCTAGAAACACATGTTTGAAAATATTCTAATTGAAAATGTTTCATTCAAATTCTAAGATGGTTTTCAATTCATATCTAAAATGCTGCACCAATAGTATTCAAAGAATATCAAAAATGACATTGTCTGAAGCTTTATTTGAAACCGAACAAGGACCTAATGTACAGAGAATATGTAGAAGAGCAATTCGAATCCATTTACTAATTTAACAACGTGTTGCGTGTTGAGGTGAATATAGATGAATTGTTAAAGTGATCGTTCAAAATGTAACACGCGGGAATGCATTAACAGTAATTATTGCTCTAGCTTTAGCAATAACGTATTTGCAATTACGTTAAAACGTTTGATAATGGTAATTGAAGGAATAAATGGCAATAGCTACTTGGACATATATCCTCAGAATTTACGATCAATTTAATTATGAAATTTACGGCACATTTTTGTTAAATTGCACGGAACGCTGAAAAAGAAAATAAATATAAAGTGACAAAAAGTACATAAAATCTATATCTTGAAATATATTCAGTTTTTGTTTGTTCTCCTCAACATTTCAATTTGCATTGATCAGTTATTGCTGTGCGTTTGAAATGTAAGTACGTATTCGGTTGAAACTTACGGTAAAAGATAAAATGAAAAAAAAAAAAAAAAAAAAAAAAAAACACATCTTTAAAATTAATTTATTACTTTAGACCAACATACCTTCAAATGTTAACGACATACTTCAAAAGCTGTGAAATTGAAATTTGTAACATGTTATATCATATTGTAAGGAAACCTTTTGCATGATAACTGAATCTACTTACCATGGATCTGAAGTTAATTTTTCATCTACCGCGTACAACAGGATGCGATAGAAGAGCCATAGAACTAGTATTTAACTAGAGTGCGTGCTTCTTTACCCGGAAGGCAGAATCAGGCCATCAACATAGGAGAAATAGTGGTTAAACATGAGTGGGGAGGTCTATGTTTAGCATCTATATCATCACATCATGGTGCCGTTAAAGTACAGGTTAAACTAAGCTTGCGTGCTTTCGATGTCCTGCTCACCACAAAATAGTGCTCAAAAACCCATCTTGTGTGTACAGTCAAATTATAACCCTAGCGCTCCCTCTAGTTAAGTTCTAGCTCTGTGACAGGATCCCCCCCTGGGACAATCTTCCTTGATTAAAACTTTATTTTATTTTTCATAAATTTTATTAATGTTATGTTCGCATTGTTTCTAGAATATTATTCTGTAACATCAGCTTCTCTTTCAAGAACACTCTTTTTAAAATTTATTTCCTCGCTGTAGAAAAAGTACTAAATGTTCATGAAGTAGGTTCAATTTTGAGTTGGTTAAGAATGAACTCCAAATTTCTTAACCAACTCAATGGTTGAAAATTAGGAATGAATTTCCTCGCTATAGAAAAAGTACTTAATGTTCATGACTTTGGCTCATCTTGAGTTGGTTAGGAATGAAGTCTCAAGCTGAGATTGCATGTACTAGTACTTATCATTTGTCCATCTGAAAAGCATAACTTACGCTACAGTTTGATAGAGCTGCCGGGTGAACAAAAAAGACAGAAGTGAGCGACTACAAAACCTGCTTTCTGATTTAAGTACATTGGCTTATTCAATAAGGGGTTCGAGAAAAATGCTTGGGGTTGAGAAATAACAGATGGAGGGTCGAGAATGAACAGAAATTCCCTGATTATTGTGATTCCGCATTAGTAGATTTAGCTACGTGGTTCGATCTTCTTATATCAGGGTTCTAGAAACCTGTGCATTTTCTTGGAGATGAAAAAAACAGGACGTATACATGAGGCTTAAGGGTCACGAGCGAATCGCCACTTACGATTATTGGAATAATCGGATTCGTCTGGTGTATGTAATCTCTTACCGCAGTGGTAATGATTCGGCAACAATAAGTACGTTTTTGTTAGGTTATTCCAATAATTGCAAAAAAAGCAAGTTATATAGGTTTGTATACAGTGAAATTCCATTACATGAATATCAATGCAACGAACAATACGTTTATCTTTACTAATAATAAAGCTGAAAGTCTCTCTGTCCGGATCTCTCCTTTCTGTCAGGATCTCTGTGACACGCATAGCGTCTAGACCGTTTGGTCGATTTTCATGAAATTTGGCACAAAGTTAGTTTGTAGCATGGGAATGTGCACTTTTTGAAAATTCAGTGTGGTTCTTTTTCTATTCCAATTTTAAGAACAAAATTATTATAAGATGGACGAGTAAGTTACGAAATTGTCATAACGTGGAACCTTAACATGGGCACAAGCCAACTGGCGATATACGAAATTATCATAACGTGGAACCTTTACATGGTCACAAGCCAACTGGCAAGAAAATTCACCATACATTACTTGTAAATATACAGGCGAACCAAAAGACCTTTTAATTTTTCTATTACGGGCAAAGCCGTGCGGGTACCACTGGTAATGAAATAAATGTACATTCCCGTTTTAATTTCTATTACATTGTTTGAATTTCGCTACAGAGAACAAAATTCTGGTTCTCTGGACGTGCCTTGTAACGGGATTTCATGTATATATACGAACAATGTTTTACGCCAAGCTCGTATAGCTATGTTTATTGCTGTAAAGTGAGCCGACCATGTCAGAAGCTGAGAAAGTGATCCATCTCATGACAAATACTTAAAAGGACTTGTACTAAAATTTAATGGTTCAGGATTAGTAGATCATTGATACTTTAGTGTAGCGGAGTCGAAAAAATAGAAAGCATGTGAAGAAGACGCATGGACTGGCTAGCATTCAAGAGTCCCAAATGACGTTGATTTGCTTTAAAATCTCGCCCCTAATTTTGTCGGAATTGACCTTGGATTATGTCTATCTTGGACTTTTACTTGATGTTATAATGTCACTTTGAAGAGTGTTATTTTTTAACAGAAACATACTTAGTAAAAAATAAGCAAACTGGTTTATTTTTTACATTTTTCAAAAAAGTATGCTCATTTTTAGATTTTTTTTTTTTTTTGAACTTCTAAAGCTATTTGATAATCAGCGAATTAGATAATCAATAATACGGATGTTCGGAGTTCACATAAATGGAGTTCTACTGTATGTCTAGTATTTTGCTGCCTGGATATACGGCCTTATTGATGTTCCAAACTAATGTATCATTGAAAAACATTGACAGATTTTCTAAGTTCTAGTAACGTCTGAAATATCTAACATAAAGTAATATTTTTCTATAACTCATTAACGCTCAACTTATTCCTGTATTGAAAAACATTTTTACATTTGCATTTCAAAAAAAGAGATCCGAGAAACAAACTGTTCTTAGAATTGCCTGCCTATACCGAACAGCTTGGGCACGAAATTGCATTATCTGGGCGCCGTACATGATGCGGTTACATATAGTTTTCTTATTATCATTCTCTATTTATTTCAGAAGTTTGTAAACAGTGAAGAATAATAGATTTGATAGAATTCCCCATTTGTCTATTTTAATTAATGTTTTGATTTCTGCTTTTTTAGAACTGCTAATATTTTGAAATGTATGAACATTAAAGAAGTACTTTATGATGTCTAACAATAACACCCATTAGAATTAAGCATAATATCTCTGTGGAGATCTATCTATCTATACATATAATAAAATAAGATAATTGTGTGTGTATGTGTGTGTGTTTGTGGCGCGCATCCAAGGAAAACGTTAAGGAAAGATGAAACTTGGTACACAGGTGCAGTTTTTGCCAAAGATGTGCTTCTAGGGCTTCGAGTTTTGATATTTTAGTTAAAAAAAAGGTAATTAATGTTTTATTTGATTTTTAGCAGTTTTTAGTACGTTTTACCTCACATTCCCCGAACCAATAGTGGCAGACAAATAATTTTTGTACTGTTGTGTAGAATATTTAAATTTAAATGTGATGAATTTTGAAGATAGAGCAGTTTTTGCATTTTTTATGAATTTTTGAAAAAAAAAACCTGTGTTTTCTAAATTTTTTCCTGGGTTTAAATTTTTTCTAAACACATCCCGCAAAAAGCATAACAGCCTCTATTCTAAAATTTAAGCTGGTAATAGTAAAAACATTTCGCCTTCTCCAAAATATTAAAAAAAAAAAGACGCAATAATTTTTTTTTTGTTTTTACAATTTCTTAAATGCAGAACACGACGCTAGCTGTACGCATTGCCGGCTCAGTTATTAACTTACCTCATCACGTGATCTAACTAAAAACGTCCGCTTTCTCTTAATCTTTTTTTTTTTATGTTCAGAAATTTCATTTCTTTATTTTTCCAACTTTTTTTCTCCTGGACGTTTTGCTATTTTTATTTTTGGTCAAACATTTGTGTCTTTCAATTCAATAAAAGCAATGATTTTTTTCCCTGCACACATTAACGTTACATATTTTGCGCATTTATATTTTACAGCAGTGAGTTTTTTAACTTTTGCAAGCACTGCTTTGAGGACACTACGGGAAACATAAAGCCATTTTTTGCGTGCTATTTTAATTAAATAAATAAATCCCACGGTTTCTTGCATGATCTTTGTTTTTGTTAGGAATTGGCGCTTAGGTTTGGTAGATAGAGAGATATATATACTAGAGATATATACTGAGTGGGCAAAAATTTTTTTTTCGAATTAGTACTTATATACATTAAAAAATATTGTTAATTATTGTCAGAGGTAGATATGTATAGATCGTATAGATAGATATATAGATAGACAAATATAGAGGTCGATATATTAGATGGACAGTAAGAAATAGACACTCCCGTCATTTAAGGAACCTTAACGGGGGTCAATAGTGCCCTCCCCCCACACCATGACTTTGAAAAAAACAATGCTTTCACATAAAAGTGGAATTGCGTTTTGTTATATTCCGACAAAATTTGCATGAAGAGTATGCCCTTGTGTGTCTCCTACCCCTCCACTTTTAAAAATATTCCAAACGACGGAACTGGAGATAGATCTAGAAAATATTTTATTCAAATTAATATTGATATAAATAGATATAGATTGATTGATACCGGCACAAATTTATTTAAGAAGCCGCCGAAGGCAACATTTGCGTAAAAAGGCTAATGATAATATTGATACATAGAGAAAAAGCTTGATTAATACCATCGCCAAAATAAACTAAGCAGCCGTTGAAAGCGGCAACCGTGGCGTAAAAAGGCGAATGACAAGTAAGTCAATTGCATAAAAGGCGAATAGCGTAAAAAGGCGAACCAGCTGGTCGCCACAGGCTGCTAGTTAACAATAACATATTTTCAATCCTTTCTCTGTTATTTTTATTTAACGAATCCAGACAATACAAAATTTAAAATTCACTAACAGATAGTTTATCAAACTACGGAAAATGCTATTTGATATTTGGATCCACAATTTCAGCGGAGAATAAAATTTCTTGATACACAATTCTTTAAATTAGAACGTAAGGAAGATTTCAATTGCGTGAATAAGAATTTTGTTCTATCAAAATATTTTCACAAGAATTTGCAGCAATTTTCTTTCACAACTTTTACTACACAACCTGTAATAAAGTCTCCCAAGTGGAAACAGAATTTCTTTGAACAAATAGAGAAAAAAAAAGCTATGTGTTCGTGAAACAAAGTTTTCTGTTAATACAAATTTTGCATTTGGTTTTGAAATAACATTCCCCTCACAATGCAAAGATTATTTTGTTTGCTATTTGTTGGAAATGGTGTTATTGTGTACTTTAAAAATGTTATTTGTTCTGGATTATATGTTTTACGTTCAAATTCTCACACTGATTCTTTTGCTATGCTTTTCCAAAAATGAATAAAAATAAAATTCTACTATGTTTCTCTTTATGGAGGAAAAAAATATAATAAAATATTATATTTTATACATAATAGCCAATCATATATTTTAATTTCCCTTAAACAATAGTAAAATGTTAGAATTGGTGGTTCTTTTCGTGCTTGATTTTCAGCGGAAACCAAATGTACAATCAATGAAGTTAAAGTTAAATAAATGACAAAACTGCAACACTGCAAAAAAAAAAAAAAAAAAAAAAATGCAGATGATGCTGTATACTTTCTCATACTAGTGTGTAAATATCACTCGATATGTGTTAGTATACACAAATCATTTTCGCCCAAAACTAATATTACAAATGCATTTTTTAGATCGTAATTAGATTACAACAGCTTTGTCAGGTACTAGTGCAGACAGAGTTCTACTTTTTTTAAGACGAGGTGGGGGCAGCTCTTACTTGTACATATATTATCGAATTATTCTTTGTACACGGTAAAACTAAGGTCTTTGGGGGTTTGATTCCCAATTTCCTAGTTCACTGTTCTACTGGTGTGAGGAATATTAATTCCCTTATATTGTATTTAGAATATGCTAACCTACAATCGTTCTATGTAAAAAAAAAAAAAAAAACCTCAATTCATTAAGTAGTCCCGAAATTCATGAGCTAATCATAGAAGACTTAATGCTAGTACTTCTCTGCATGCTTTTGACTTCACACGCTAAAACACCCGCGATGCTTTTTGTACAGTTGTAACTGTCGTTTTTGTGTTAAGAAAACGACTATTGTCCGCACTTCGCCACACCCACTCGAGCGCAGAGTTCCATTTTACGCGGGGGTGATCGGTACGCAATCCACGTGCTTCTAAAGCAGACAACCAGACAGCCTTAATTTGGACGTGTATTTTAATGAGCAAAAAAGTCCTAGTGTCCTTTACGTCACTCGCTTCACTTTTTTGTTGGCATTTAAAATATACTTACATTTTAAAAACTGCTGCTTTTACAACAAGTGCTATGATCCGAGTATACCTTCTACCGAAAACACCGAAATAGAATCATCGGATACCACGTGACGAGGGAGGAGTCAAGTGCCTTCTTGTGAAAAACGGACAATACGCATTATTGTTCTCAGAGCTGTGTTTCAGATCATTGAGTCATACACTGTCTTTTCAGAATATCAAAATCCATAGCAGATAACTTCATTTCCAATTCACTAAGTAGTAATACTGCGTAGAGGTTATTTTCTTTATTTTATTGCAAAAAATGAGAATAAAAATAGCTAAATCTGATTTCTGATCTTTTTTTTTTCTTTTTTGCGTTATCGTCACAATATCATATCATATCATACATCTAGGCACTGTTTCTTAAGTAAATTTTGTATTTATTAGAAGCTAATTAATGAAAAAAAAAAGAAAAAGACACTCCGGGAGTGTCGACAGAAGTGAAAACATGAACAATTGCGTGCGTACTTTTTGAACCGTCAGGAAATACTTTTAAATAAAGTGTTTTTTATTCATTATTATAAACTATAGTGAATTCAGCAAAAAACTGATAGTCGAAGTAAACAAAGCAACGTGAAACTTAGCGATACTGTTGTCTGCTTGGCGCTAGTTTATCGAAAACAACACGAGTTAGACAAGCGAAATGTTCCTGGGAAAAGTCGCCAATTTAATGAGTATATCGTGAATGTGGAAAATCATGCCACCAAACAACAACCCTCTTTGTTTACTCCCGCTATCAAGTCTCCCTGAATGCACTATACTACTACAAAAAATACATTACAATATTTATGTAATGCACTATTGTACATGAAAAATAATGCACATTATTTTACATTCAAAAATTGCGATATTTTGCTTAAAACATAAATTTACAAATACATTAGATATAAAATTAAATTAATTGGTATTTTTTAAAAATATATACCAATGAACTAACGAATGTTCATACAAAATGTCAACAAATCTTCCCTCATCATCATTATATTCCAAAACTAATAATATAGGTTTATGGTAAACAAAAGTAGGAAACAAACAACGTTGATTCGAATGTGTTTAGTTATCCAGTAAAGACTGCATCAATTCTAGTTTTATATATCGTTGTGCTAAGATTGCGGCCATTGGACTTCGTTAAATCAAATTCTCTATTTAATATTCGAACCTCAGGCCCGAACTCGCAATCTCCGAGTCCAGCGCTTCAGCCATTCAGCCAACCAGCAGGTGCTAGTTTAGAGATACCCAATGTTACTAAAGAAGTTTTCACATCAAAAAATATCCAAGCATTTCTCAAAAAACCTATTTCTCTATTTTCAATTGCATCTCGCCAGGTGACCTTTTATCAAATATACTCTTTTAATCAAGGCAGGAATTAAAAAAAAAGAAAGCATTTTTAAAAAGAATTGTGGTTTCAACAGAATGAGATTTGTTGTGGCGTTTTTTTTTTTTCTCATGTTTGTGAACTGGCATATTTTGATTTGGAGGTCATAAATGAGCGAGGTAAAATCTATGTTAAATGGATATTGTACCGCTTCAAATAACTGTCGTTAGAAATGAACCCAAATGCGTTTTGTTTTTGAATCATGTTTGACGCATAAACCAATCGCTTAATTTAATGATATTTTAAAGGTTACACACATATAATTTTTGAGTGGCAACGTACAATAATTACTGCAACTTAAACTTGAAATGTAAAGATTTGTTTCACCTGTTTGCGTGGACACTTGCTTTTTTAACTCAGAAAGGCAAATTCTTTTTAGAGGTAAATTTTCTGCTACAGTTTTTAAATTTTAATTAAATTCTTTTAGCAGCAATAAGTTTTTAAGAGTTGCACTGAAAAGTAAAGTTAGTGAATAGGTATTAAAATGAACTTCAATGAAGAAAGAGAACAAAGCCTCAATAAACAGCAAAAAAGTTTCAAATCATTTATTGCAAAGCAGTAACGGACTATGCTTCGAACGTAAAAGTAATGAACTCCGTAATATTTTCAACTTTTAGCGTTTCATATCTACGACCAAAAGACAATTTATAAAGTCGTGTCCGGATGATCAATCATCATGGTTTTTGTACTTGTGGCATCAACTATTAGCATCAAAAGCAAAATAACAAGCCCCTGAAGACGGAAGTTTCAGAACGTGTTTTAGAAAACCGTGTAAAAGCAGTTTCTGGTGAAAATTGTAATCGAAGTGTTTTTCGGAAAAGACACAACTCTACTAAAAATCTTCACAACTTTGATTGTAGTAAACTTACAAAAGTAACGTGACTGAAGAGGCACTGGCATATGCAGTTGATTTACGGAATTTTGGTTTTGCGAAAACACCGGAACTGAGTTATAG
This sequence comes from Uloborus diversus, assembly GCF_026930045.1. Classification (NCBI taxonomy): domain Eukaryota; kingdom Metazoa; phylum Arthropoda; class Arachnida; order Araneae; family Uloboridae; genus Uloborus; species Uloborus diversus. The sequence continues at coordinate 115,852,672 of NC_072735.1, forward strand.
AAGAAAAATGCATCATACAACTTTGCAACATACGGAGGTGGAAGACTGTTGCCATGTTTTTCAGAAACAAAACCGTCTGATACAGTCATAATGAAGTGTAATGCAAGATGTTTGATAAAAACAAGAAGCGGAAAAGGAATCAAATAAAATCCTATTGTTTTTTGAAACAATTTTCTCGAAACAAGTTCATTCGTTTTCCTGCATTAATGTCTTCTTTTGGAAAACAAGGGGGTGAAACAAGCCGAGAGATTAACAGGTAAGTGCAATTAGAGTTTATAAATGTGTCATTCACAGACTAACCACGAAATGTATGGAATGGGCAATCGGCCAATTTAAGACGATTCCGTTTGAATTGGTCTAGCAGGGGAGAGGAAAAAATAGCGATGATATATTGATTACCGCGTTTTATAATGTCACTAGAGCCTAATTATTTTATTGCATTTTCTAAGCTGAAAATGAGGGGGAGCAAACAGCATTTACGGAAACAACAGAATGAAAATAAAATGCATTTATTTCGTCCGGAAATTTAAAAGCAAAACGGTAAGCTCAAAATTATGTTGTAAAAAATGTAACAATTGATTTTCTTAGTGAGAATATGGATCAAATATAGTTTATATATATATTTTTTGAACAAAGTATTATTCTTACCAAATTGCGTCTTAATAATTACTAGGCAAAAGCGCACATCTGTACGAACAAACTACCAACCCCTATAAACTAATACATGCGTCCATTTCCGCCTATAAACTGGATGTTTGCCTTTCCATAATATCTGTGGTCAGACTGTAACAGTTTATAAATGAATTGTTTGCATTAAAATGAGTAATGTTATGATAATATAACATTAGGTTTTAACATGTAAAGTACAAAACTTATAAGCATTGTTTAATCATCTTATACTTATAAAGACAACCGTAAATAGGTAGCGTGTTCTGCTTTCATTAAATTCATTTTCAGAATAAGAATTTTGTTTTCATTGAAAGATACAATTTAAGTATTTCTTTGTATCCCCGAGATCCATATTTGCAATTCTCATCGAAATTTGAGCATTTCAACTTTGTTTCAAGATTGTGTACTTTCTTTTTGTCTTGGATATTGGAATCTGTTTGCCATATCCAAAAAGAATTTAATGCGGCGTATTTTAAAAGGCCAATATTATTTCAAGGCTTGGAAATTTAACCATGCGTTCCAGAGAACTCGTAAATCATACCCCTACATTTGTTTTGTTGGAATATATCGTCGCCTCAGAAAAACAGTAAGACATCTAATCCCAGGAATAACAATAATATATCCTACTGTTACTTCTGAGACGGGGGGTGATATGGACATAAAAAAAAATGAAAAATTTTCAAAAATCATCTGTGCTACAATGTGAAGAAAGTGAGTAAAAGACGTAAATAAAGTTTAAAATCTGAAGAAAATACAGCAAATAGCTATTTCGAGGCTACAATTTAGCCTCTTCATCAATGCAAAAAACTCATCACACCACAAGAAACTCGTACAAGAACTTATTTTCTAAAGATTTTGTGCTTTATTTACGTTTATTCCTATTATTCATGGCAATAGTAGTTGAGGTACTAGTACGTTAAATGATGTGGTAAAATTTGAATACATATCGCTGTTCCGATGGAACACTGACGCAACTACAAAAAGTGTAATTTTACAGGAGAATCAAATACATATGAAACAACCTCATACAATGAGGCATAGTTGAATTAATGCCCTGGTAACTAAAAGTTGAAAATTTAAATCTGTTAGTGTTCCTCCGTATGGGGTTACCACGTTTGGACCCAGTGACGACATTAACTCATTTTCAATTAACTTAGCAGTTACGTCAATGTTCCACTGGAACAATATGTATTTATAAATTTAAAAAATAATATAGTTTTTTTTTATTGGAAATTTTTTGCACAATCGTTCGAATACTCCAAAAAATCCTCCGCCCCCCCTCTAAATAAAGCTTCCTAAAGCGAGAATCTAAAATAATATAAAACTACTTCCTTAATCGTTTCAATGAAGCAGTGTGCACCATGAACTTCCCCCATGGGCATCCTTGAATAGATGAAATAATTATGCGCCGAGAGCTTTTTAAGATATTGAACTTTTCTGTTCAATTTTTCCTGATTTCCAGACTATTAATATTTTAATATTTTGATTTGATATAAAGTAAATCCAGAGACACAAATTTGTGCTTTAATTTTACAAGGGGGTCAAGAAATAGTAGAAGTAATAGCACTTTGAAAACACAAATTCCTTCTTTTGAATATGTATTGGAAAATGTAATCTTATATCAGAACGCACTTTTGTCATGAAAATTTTACGGGCGCTTAATGCAATTTGAACAAGTTTCATACGCACTAGTTGTTTTTTAATAGATGTTTTTTCATTAATATGCATTTTTACTTATGCTTTATTAAATTAATTCTAAATACCACCGTTATCACACACTAAGCATATATTTTAAAATAGTCAAAAAATAAATAAATAAAAAGTTAAATTTTTAAGAATTAAAAAATAGAACTACATAATACTTTAGGTACATTATTGGTATACTATGGTTGTGTATTATTTTTGCCAAATGGTAGTTATCGTTCATGGGACTGAAAATTCCTGTTGAAATTAAATGGGGAGCAATGTAAACTCTATTATCATTGTAGGAACCTTTCTTTAATATCAGACTTTTTTTTGCTATTTAAAAAAATCAGCCATTAACTTCCCATTAGAAATACCAAATTTGCTTATGAGGTAGTGAGGGGCAAAGGATGTTGTAAGTGGCAAAATTAAAAATTTGGAGATAACCAGTACCCATGGTAGATGAACCTCTCCTCTGTCTTGGGGCATGAGATGGTACTAGTAGCCCTGGTAGTCGCTGCTATACAGCATGATTTAGAAATAAATTTCAATGAAAGCCTACCTAGGATGTTATCTTTAAACGCGTTTTACTCAAAACTTTAAAATGTCCACTTATATTCCTTTGCTTATCACTGCCTCATATGTGTTTAGAAAAAATACGAAGAACTTCAGGTGAATCGGTTTATATTTGCAGAAATTAATTGTCGATAGTTTCTCGCCTCCTTAACAGCAACAAGAATTAAACAAGAAATTCGACGAAACAAGAAAATTTAAACAGAACATTATTAGTTCTCAACAACTTCTCCAACTTTTCAAAACAATTGAAAATACTTCTGCATGCCGTTCGTATTGGAAATGAATACTAAAATAAGTTAGTGCTTCAGAATTGAGAATATAATTTACCTTTGCATCAAACCTTTTGTAAAGAAAAGGCAAATTGATGCAAATCTTCACTGTTGTTTTGAAGCTGATGTTGCAATTTTGTTGTAAATACATTTATTCGGAGTCAAAATCTTATTTCAGATGTCCATTGCTGTTACATTTATATGATAGGAAGTTGCTTATTTGATCTGAATTTACAAAGATCCAGAGTTTGCATTCAAAATCTAATATTTATGCATAGCATTCGAATCTAGTTTAAAATTATGAATTTTACTACAGATACTAAAGATAATGTATAAGACAGATACGTTTTGTAGCATAAATAATTGTAATTCCTTCAAAAATTATGGACAGAGATGCGAAACTACTGTAAAATAACTACTGTAACTCAGACGCTCCTCTTTGTATCGTGTTTAATTTTATTTTTGACTAACATAAATTTTCTAATTAATGTTACACTGTAAAAAAAATCCGAAATGTTACTGATTATTTCCGCGGAACGTTGCGGGATTTCACTGGTTTTCACCTACTTCCCCGTAAAAGCTAGTATCTTTGCAAAAAAGGTTTCTGAATTGCTTCAAGTTTTACGTATGCAGACTCCTCACTGGTGTGAAAACTATTTTTGTCTACCGGTTTAAAGATTAACTGAGTGTATTTATTAAGTATATCGTTTTAACTTTAGTTATGGCCCGTCCAGGTTGACAAAGCTCCCAATGAGAGCGAATAAGTCTATGGATAGCAGCAGCTTTGCAAGATACGAAGCCTGGTTCTTACTTGCAACTCTGCCGTAGCGCTTTGGCCATGGTTGCATTGATGCTTCTAGAATTTCTTAGTAAATCCGAAGATTCGAATCAATTGCATTAAACCTACTGAATTTCTATAGAAGAACTAACTGGCTTTAACCTTTGAGATCTCTATATTCTTCAGAAAGATTCAAAGCTAATTTTAGGAAGATAACTTGACTTTTAACGGAAAACATTCCTGGTTTTTGCAAGATAAGTTACTGGCAGAAATTGGGCACATCAGCTGCCCATTAATGTGCAGGAACGTTTCTGAATTGTTTTTACAGTGTATTTGCTACGGAAGTGCTCGGTAAAGTTAAGGTTCTGATATGGAGTATCATTTTTTTTCTCATCATGCACAGACTCATCTGCAGAGAATATTGAAATTAAAAGTGTAAAAGAGTTGATTCTCTTTGTGTTGGGACCAGAAACAGTGACCTGGGGGTGTAGGTGTGGAGATAATTGATGTGTCTTGGTTCACAGTACTGAAATTATTTTATGCCGTTCTAGTGTGTTGAAAATTAACTTTATATGTTACTAGCAGCGTTGCCTGGCAAAGCCCGGTCTATCTCGAAAATAAAATTTGTTTCAAGTGACGGGGGCATGTCCAACTATGAACCTACTAAATTTTGCTTACTCTAGGCAGTGACAATCGCTGAAACTCATGGCAACAAAGAGGGCGCTACAAGGAATCCCTGTTTTCCACTACGTTACCGTTGATTGGTGGATGCCAGGGTTTCCGTTCAGCGCCTTTTGCGGTTATATGGGAGACGTCCAATCAAAAATAAACCAACTTTGTAGCTTGTCATTGATTGGTGGATGCACAGGATTCCGTTCAATTTCAAGAGCAGATCATAGTTGCATCGGTTTATTACAGTATTTGTTCAATTTGATGAATAATTAATGCAAGCAATGAAGGATGAAAATAGGTTTGGACTAACGCACAATATCGTGTTGGGCACGATATCGAGCAAAAGACGTAATATGACACGAAGCAAGTTTTTTCATTTAGAAAAGTATGATAATAGAAATGTGATGGGATGTGTATTCGATTGCGTAGGGTCATTTTCATACAATGGGGAGGGGGGGGGGTTGTGATTAAGTTGCGCAGGTAATTGAAAAAAAAAAACAATATATATATATATATAAAGATTTATTTGAAGTCAAAATAATTGAATCTAGAAATGCAAACAAGTGTAATTTCTAGGGTAATTTTTGTGGTACTCCTGAACAGAAAACTCCCGTGTTCAAAAAAAAAAAAAAAAAAAAAAAAAAAAATCGATAAGTGAAAGGAAACGAGCTGATGTGTGCATCACATGACTTCCTTTTACTCCAATTTAATGTCATTTTCCATTATTGGCAATTTTAATGTGATTCAATTGTTTATTCTCTAAATATCACTAACAGTGGCCAATTTGAAACCAGATTTAAAAAAAAACGCCAAATTTGTCGCCAAGTTGGCGACAAAACTTGGCAACTAAAAGACTGGCAATATATCGCCAAGTGTCCGACAAATTATAACACCACTTGAGTTTACATCGAAATTAATAATGATTTCCCCCCAAAAAGAGGCAAAAGACCCTCTTAGTAACATCCGAATGCAACCAAAAGCGAAGGTGCACAACTAGACCCCACTTGGAGACTACGTACCAAATTTCAACTTTCTAGGGCATACCATTTTTGATTTATGCGAGATACATACCAACATACGCACATACATACGTACAGACAGACGTCACGAGAAAATTCGTTGTAATTAACTCGGGGGTCGACAAAATGGATATTTTGGGTGTCTGTAGGTTCCTAGGCATATATCCACGTGTGGTCGGATCGGAAAAAAAAAAACTCAACATTCATTCGGGGGTGAGAAAAATGGAAATTAAAGTCGATTTTTGAGTGAAATTTTTTTCGCGAATACAATACTCCCTTTTTTGTAAAAGGAAGTAAAAATACAGCTAAAAGTTTTTGGTTTAAGCTCAAATGAACCTAATCCAATAATCATGAACCTTTCACGCTCAATATTATGTTTCCTTAAGCATGTTAGTTGCCAGTGACAAAAACAAAAGGCATCCCTTATTCGGTGAACCGTAACATTTTCGTTATGGTTTACTTATACAGTAGAACCTTGTTTTACATGGAGATTACGTTCCACGAAAATGCCGCCTAAAACAAAACGCCGTAAATAAGACTTAATAGTATTGTTAAAATAGGGCTTAGTTTCTATGGATGAAATAATTATGAAAGTGATAGATAAATATAAATAGGTTTAATGCGTACTTATTCCGAGACATATGCACAGCGGGCATAGAGACAACATGAATTAACTTGATGTTGATAAAAAAAAAATTGCTGTCTATGATATTCTTTTGGCATCATGATCACTTGCGCCATTTCCATAACGGGATCTTTCTTTACTAGCAAATCAGAAAGATCATTTGTCAATGTCATGAAATGGCTCAAAATTTTCAACGTGAAATCTTTTGGCTGTCTCTCATCAATGTTGTTATCCTCGTTGGTTTCGTTCTCCTTTGTCGCTTCTGATAGCTCTTCTTCCAATGAGCTACAAATTGGGTGAGTTGAATAACTTTACTTCTGGAAAGAGCTCTGTAAACAATTGTAAAGATGTGTACAGTGGCTCAAGCTTGCGTATTATCACGGAGTGGAGAATGCATTTTATTACGTATTATCTGCAATTTCATGAGTTTGGATTTGGAAAGAGGGGAAAATTTTATGTTTTTAATGCCGCATCCGCGTAAAATCAAAACTCACCTGCGCAAAATGGATTAAAGGTGACAACTCATAAACCGCGCATAATCAAATCCGCATAAAATGAGTATCTACTGTACTCTTTTGCAGATCTATATTATAACTATTATTATTTTAATTTTTATTGCTCTTGTTATTATTACTGTTGTTGTTTTCCGCTTACTTTTTTTTCTGTAAGAGGTTTAAAATCACAAAAGTCATAAAAGTTATTATTCAGAAAAAAAGGGCTTCTTTATTGAAATTGTGTATTACGATAAAAATCTTTAGCATGACACTTCGAAAAGAGTAATGCTTCCTTATTTTTCACACCACACATAAATATTTAAACATGAATATCAGTTTCTTGCTGTATTCGAGCTGAGAAATAAAACTTGCAGAATAAAGAGGAAAACGTATGCGCAGTGTATACACTTCGGATAGGAAAAGAATTTATGTGAGAAATACGGTATTTTTGACGGCTTTCGGTAGGAAGCAAACACATAATGCCTGATGAAAATAACAAAACAAACAAAAGCAACACCAAAATAACTCTTTTTAGAGATTTTGCTAAGTCAAGTAAAAAAGAATGGATTAAGTTTTGTTTACTCTTTTCTTAGAAAGCGGTTTGTGACTTGAACGAAGTCTGCAGTTATGTTGTTTGTTTCTGAAAGTCTTTCATTGGCGTCAAATTCGTTTTATGAATATATGGAAAATATGTGAATCAGAAGACGCGTTATGATTTTTTTTTCGAAAGTCACAAAGTGTATTTTAGAGCTTAAAAAGAAAAGTGAAATTGGTTGTGTTTTCAGTTTCTTATGTTTTATGAATATAAGAAAAATATGTGAATGAGAAGATGTAGTATGAGGGTTTTTTTAGAAGCTATAAAGTTTATTTTAGTTTAAAATATAATTAAAATAGATTGCTTTTTTACGTTATGATTTTGCATTATAAATTACCTAATAGAATTTGAACAATGCTGAAATACATATTTTGAAATATTTTTCTTCTGTTCTGTGCAAATGTAATTATTCTGCTTGATTCTAGATTTATTTATGTATGTATTTATACGTGTAGGCTTAATTCAAATGATTTATTAGCCATTTTTTTTCAGTTTGTATAATCATATGGTCTTTGTACGTAAAAAAGTCAAAATTTGTGAGTTCCTATCTTAAACGAGTGAAATCTTTTAAATAAATGAAGTCTAGTCAGCAAATGAAATATTATTTTCCGAAATCCTTTTTGGATGTGACTCGGCATACTCTGCCATTGAAATCTCTAATTGCCACTGACTTTTTTTTTTTTTTTAGCTTTACTTGTATCAAAAGCTTTTACAATATCTTTAGTTTCTATAAGCAATCTGAATTTTTGGGTCTTAAAAATGTTTTTTTTGCCTTGCAGAACTATACCCACTCAGAGGAACCAGTCCTAAGACAACCATGTCCGGTGATAAGAGAAGATAAATTAATAAAATGAAAAATTTTCGAGATTGTGAGGGTTATTTTAAAAATTTCGCATAAGCGAGTATGATGGTTACGAGAAAACAAATGTCTTTTTAATGTAGACAATTTTAGAGCTTCCGATACAAATCATCACGGGATCTTAACATAGTAGCTCAAGATTTTTCATTATAGTCTTTATGAAGACCTTGGACTCGATATGCAATATTCTGTCTGCCCGGTTATCCCATACAAATACTGCATTTTGTTCCTGTTATGGGCTAACCAATCTGAAACCAACATTAACTGAGGTGGAGATATATATCATATCATTGAAGATAAGAGTGCAAAAGAAACTGGTAGCTAAAGTAAATTTAGCATACCAGTTTAAGTCTGCAGCAATGGTACGGTTCAACTCGTCAATTGAAGGCAAAACTTAGGTGATAAGCAGTAAATTACCGCCCTCAAGTCAGATCTAAGTCAGAACTATGTGAAATGAGTCCATATTCCTATTGGTTCTTTATTGGTTTATAATTTTCCCATTGGTGACTGGTTTAATGCGCTATTTTTACTTTTTGACCTGCTTGCTTATCTGCCTCTTTGCTTTTGTCGGGTGTGTTTTCACTTCCTTTCACATAAAAGGAAGTATTGTATTCGCGAAAATTTTTTCACCCAAAAATCGGCCTTAATTTCCATTTTTCTCACCCCCGAATAAATGTTAAGTTTTTTTTTCGACCCGATCACACGTGAATATATGCCTAAGAACGTACAGACACCCAAAATATCCATTTTGATGACCTCCGAGTTAATTACAACGAATTTTCTCGTGACGTCTGTATGTACGTCTGTATGTGCGTATGTGTGTATGTATGTCGCATAATTCAAGAACAGGATGTCCTAGAAAGTTTAAATTTGGTACTTAGACTCCTAGTAGGGTCTAATTGTGCACCTCCCGTTTTGGTTGCATTCGGATGCTCCAAAGGGGATCTTTTGCCCCTTTTTTGGGGGGAATCATTGTTATTTTCGATGTAAACTCAAGTGGTGTTACAATTTGGCGAACACTTGGCGATATATCGCCAATCTTTTAGTCGCCAAGTTTTGGCGCCAACTTGGCGAAAAATTTGGCGATTTTCTTTTATTCTTAAATTTGGTTTCAATTTGGCCACTGTTATTGATATTTAGAGAATAAACTATTGCATCACATTAAAATTGCCAATAATGAGAAAAAGACACTAAATTAGAGTAAAAGGAAGTCATGTGATGCACACATCAGCTGTTTTTTTTTTTTTGCTTTTGAAGCACAAAGGGATTTTTTCCATTTTAAGGCACATTTAAGTTAAGGTACATTTGATGTATTAGTAGGTTTTTCTTGAACACTTTATGCGTCAGTTACCGTGAAATTGCCCTTGACAGACCTGATATTATTTACAACTAATTTCTCATCTGAACTCAAGAACCGAAAATCTGTGAATTTTTTTACATTTTAAATTGTCAAAACAAGCAATTGTTTAAACAGCAAGTCTTACTAATATCATGTAAAAAAATCTGTAGTAATAAATCGAAACCATATTATATCAAAACTAACAAAACTTACTATCCTGCTGTCAATTAACATACATGAAATCAAAGTTCCTGATGCTACACTATGATTTTCTATACCTGAATGGGAGGCTTTTCTTGGAGTGCGAGAAGAATTCTCAATGAAGTGGCAAAGAGACAATTACGAAAGGAAGCTCTGCATGAATAAATGATAGAAACGCAACCGCTGAACCGTCTTATAATTCTACCTTACATGTTGTCATTGATCATTGTTTCGTGTCACGTACGTCGTTCTTCGTTAGAGTTGCAGGGAGTTGTGATTTATCTGAAGTGATTATTAAGAGTGTCTTCTGGAAGCCCTTTGATAAGAATCACGTGGAAATACTTAAAGAACAAAGAATAATCGTTAATATAGCTTAGGAATTATTTTCTGTTAACTTGTAATGTAAACTTTGATAACAACGTAATACAGCTTGATAAATTTGTGTTTGTCGTAACGATTTTTGCTTTTTTCAATATTGTTTATAATTTAGTTTATGTTAGTTAGATGAAATGAAAACTTTCAAATAAACAAAATACGGTTTTATTAAGTTGACATCGACGTAGTATAAGTAAACATCGACGTAGTTCTTTACATTTCCACTTTGTATTTAAAACGCAGACATAAAGTATAAACACGTAGAATAGCAGAGTGTCTAAGTAGTGTGTCGCGATCCATCGATGGCCACAAATTAGCTTTTGTTGTTGTGATACTCGTGTATATTTTTTAGAAGATAAATTTGTTTTAAAGTTGGAGAAATAAATCTTTCTGTCTTTGTTTGCAGAAAAAAAAAACATTATTATTATTTATTTATTTGCCCCCATTTAAATCCACACTTATTTTTCTTTAATTCTGATTTCATCTGATTTTTTAGAACACCTTGGAGAAAACTTTACCATCTGATTCACTATGTTTTGGAACGCTCAAACATAAATAATGCATTGTTTAATTAATTTTGGAGTGTAGGGGATCTACAAAAAAATAAATAAATAAATAAATAAATAAATAAATAAAAAGAGGAAGTCGGCAAGGGGTCCATAAAGCAAATATACTTCGAAACCTCTGATTAAATCAATTCACTAAATTAACCATAGATTAAAATATTCTTAATTCAAATTTGATTTAGAGTTTTATCATGCATAATTACCGTATCTCTAAATTCAAAGTTAAGTGACAAAACAGCAATGTCCAATTTGAATAAGAAATTTCCAAATAAAAAACAAGAAAAGCCATAAATAAAAGTGGTTGAAAAAAAAAAGTCTACTATACATGTTGTATCACAACATTTAAACTTATATACAAGTATTCCGTTGGAAATAAAATGACAATGAAAAGCAATAATAAATTTAAAAAAGAGGCAGTAGAGTAAAATAATGCGTCTGTGAAAAGAAAAAGTCTTTTTTTTTTTTACTTGCGAAAAAAGACGATGGATATAAAACTCTGAAGAATACATTTCAGTGACTACATCGCGTGGATGCTACCTGCCTATTACAAAGACAATAGATTGAAAAAGGTCAATAAACGATAAAGTGAAATCAATAAACAATCACGATTTGCTGAAGAAAAGAAGGGGCGAATAAAAAGAAAAGTAAATGTATTTATTTACTTTCAAACTATAGAAAAAAATCTGGTTACTGTCTTTTGGTCTATTTTTCAACTCCATTCGTAAAGATAATTTTATAGACTCCGATTGTTGGTAATTTTCTTACCGTGATTGAAAAGACATCTACCATACATTACTCAACAATTGGAGTTCATTAAATCTTGTTAGAACAAGATGTTTTAGCACGATTTAATCTGCTTCAAAGAAAACCTTGACTATAAAAGAACTTTGAAATCAGTAGAATCGATATATAAGCAGCTTTACTTTACTGTGTAAGAAAGACAGTACTGATGATAGACTCCGCAACATCAAACTTATACATACATATCTCGCATATGCAATTTACAAGTTACTACCCCAGTTTGTGGCAGCCTCTGTATGTGTACGCATAAGCATGTGTGATATAGACGCACATTTACTTGATTATTTTTACCTCAAACTCTCAATAAGATTAGAGATGAACATTAAATATCCTATATGCACCGTTAAATTTAATTTCCTTACTTAGCTTGAAATGTTTATTCACACTATTTGAAATTACTGCGCCAAATGAGTTGCACACAGCAAAATTATTGTTTGAAAATTCAAGTTCAAATGCTCCCTTATAACGTATTTCAATATCACTATATTTGAAGCAGAAAATTGCTTCCAAAGCTAGAGATGTGTGTGATCGGATAAACAAACTCACGCAACCCTTTCGATGACACCGATATCATAAATATTCCGCGAAATACCTTCGAAGTTCTAAGAACTGTCATACATATCCTTCCCCTGTCATGCCGAGTCCGCAGATATGTTGACAGTATCTCGCAAGAAATATTTACTGAGAGAGTTTATTTTAGTATGTAAATCTGGTGGCTGTGTTGTAGTGGAATCGGAAATGAAATTTTTATGCGTATATTTAGTTTTTTAAAAAATTTTGTGTTTCTTTAAAATAATCCCGACTTTACAAAAATCATGGGTAAAGTTTATTTGCATTATAGTATTACTAAAGTTGAAAACGTCCTGAGTTATAAGTTTATGCTTCATTGACTAAACACATGTTTGTAGTAAAATAATAATAATCCTCACATATATATAATAGCGAATTCACTGATCAAGTAACGCTCTGAAGTCATCAACAATGAAACTCGCGCCAATTCATGATAATTTGAGAATGTTTTTCAGTAATGTTCGATGTGCAGGAAAATGCTTTATTTTGACAAGGCTGAACTGGATCCGAAAACTAAACTGTTTTACTGGTAAGACTAATTTTAGGAGAATGAAGAAACGAAAAAGTGGACAACAAGTAATGCTATCTACTGGAATTTAGGATTGATCCACTGAAGTTAGATTGAAATTTCAGCTATCAAAATATCACCAAACAGGCAATGGCTTCGTTCAAATGTAGAAGCAATTTTCACCTGCCATAATTTGAAGAGAGATTTTCTAGTAATATTAATACTATTAACGAAAAAAGAGCACAAGCAATAACTATGTTAACAATTATGAAAATTTGAATTACACAGCTTCTGTTATTTTATCGTTTCGTTGTTTAAGTAGGTTTAGTTAATTTTTCGCTAACTAGTATATCTTTCAAATTTCGCTATTTTTTATACTTTTTGCATTGGGTGTATGTGATGTTCATTAAAAATGTATGAGTGGAATACGCTGCTTCAAGAGCGGTTTTTTCTTATGTGTGTAAAAGATATTCAGAATAAATTTTTACTTTTTCTGAAAAAATATTACAAATTTTGCTTCCCACGACGGATGATTGTCGTCAATATAAAGTATTTCTGGCTGAAGTTCCTCCTGATATACACTCCTGTTTGTGAAAATTGCAATACCATGCGGTTCTTCAGCGCCATACGCACCAGGTGTCTGTCATCGCGAGCTGACGTCACATTTCGGGGTCCACTCCCGGATTTCCGAGCTGTCTGACCCTCGTCCGTCCAGTGCTTCCAAACACGCATGTTGTGCTGCTGTTGTACACGAGCGGCTACTATACGATAAGACAATCCAGCTTCACGAAGGCCAACGATTCTGCCCCGTTCTAACTCCGAAATTTGCTCCGATTTCGCTTTATTTCGTCGAAGAGGGATAGTAAAGATTCAGATAACGTTTACTCTAGCAGATAACCACCGATAATCATACACGCCTCACTACAGCCGTCTATTTATATTCGGTTCGATCCGCCGTTCAGAGGGCGCTGCTTAGCATACGCATGGTCTACAATTCTAATCATTTGCATACCATGTCCTACTTTACATTTCCTGCAATTTTCAGGTCACTCGCGTAAATAATTCGTGGTGTTGCAATTTTCACAAATAGGAGTGTATCTCTGGCTTTATCAGAGCTCAAATGAATTTGAAGACGTTTGTACCATATGAACTTATTGCATACTAGCCGCATGCGGCGACCAGCTGGTTCGCCTTCTTACGCCATTCGCCTTTCTGTGCAAGCAGCCACCTACGGCGGCTGTTTGCCTAACTTGTCATTTACCTTTTTACTTCAAGTTTGCCGCCTTCGGCGGCTGTTTAAATAAATTTGGCAGCAGTATTAATCAATCCATCTCTATCTTTTTTTAACCGACTTCAAAAAGGAGACGGTTATCAATTCATACCGTATTTATGTTTTTTGTTGTTGTTGTTGTTGTTGTTTGTCCACTCATAGCGTCTCACCTAGTGAACCGATTTTGATGATTCTTTTTTTAATGGATAGGGGATGGCTCAACTTAAGTCCCATTACTTTGTTTGACCATATTTGTTCTTTAGAAAAAAAGTTATGAGCAAAAAAACAGTAAATTTTATGCAATTTCCTTATTAAATGATTAAAATGATATTGTAGCGAAGTTTGCGCTTTTCATCCGTGGATAACGGTGGCTCAGTGGTAGAATTCTCGCCTTCCACACGAGCGACCCGGGTTCAAATCCCGACTAGGACAAAGTAAATTTTACTAAAATTTCGTTTCTACTGTTTCCCGTATTTTCTCGAATGTTCTATTAATTTCTGTATCTTTCCAAGACTGGAAAGTTCCAGCACTTTCTCAAGTTGTATATAAGGAGATGTAACGTTCATTCGTGGTTCTGAATAAAGATCTCGAGTTGAGACTAACGAGTATTCGCTTCATTTGGCTTTCACATTGTCTTCGCTATCTTCATCTACGCGACAATATGAAACTCATTGTTATAAAAGTTTGGTGCCATATAACAGTAAGCGAGGTGATGCAGTGATTAGGATCTGCTTAGCCTTCACAATACTACCATTAGGTTTGACTCAACTACTCTGTAGTATTTTTATCGTTATCATCTATGCCGATAACAGATGATCGGGGCTAAGTAAGAAAATACAGGATTGCATCATGAGCAACTTAGATGCTGTGGAATGTAAATTAGTTAGGAAAAACGTAATACTTAAATGGTTATAATTAAATTAACTACGCATGATTTCCAGAGAGGAACAAAGATAAGTTTTTAGTGCCAATCGCTTAAAGTTTAACGCGTGTCAATAGTTTTTTTTTAGTATGGAGCATTTTTAAGAAAAAAATGTGAAGTTTCGTGATGGTAACTTCTTATTATTTCTGAAATACCTACATTTACACTAAAAAGAATGAAATAAAAAAATTTTGAAAAAAAAAAATTGAACCGACTTCAAAATTGCTCTAAAAAGTGAAAAATAATTTTATTCTTTAAACACCATCGAAGTTTGCGCAAAAACGATAGATAAAATCATTCACAGTCATAACTCAAATACAACTATAAATTTAAGCAGGACCAGTTTCTTCACTATCACATACATTATGCATTGATGACAGCACATTTGAATAGCGATATAAATGTTTCGTTCGTAATTTTGGATGCTTTTCTGAAAAAAAAAATATGAACGAAGCATGGTTACACTGGATTTTACGTTTTGTTTTTGCGACAACTTCAAAAATTATGTTTAAAAGCATTATCGATGGTGTTTGAAGAATAAAATTATTTTTAACTTTTTAGAGCAATTTTGTAGTCGGTTCTTCTTCTTTTTTTTTTTTTTTTTTCAAAATTTTTTTATTGTGCCATTCACATTTTTACGCCAAGATTGACGCCTTCGGCGGCTATTTACCTTTATGATCTATCTCTAAATTTTCTTATCCATCTCTATTTATTTTAACCTCCCCGCCCATTTCCTAATAAAAAACAAAGATCGCTCAAAAAACCGTTTTTTTTTTAAATTATTTAAGTAGAGCAAAAAAAAAGTTATCTCCAAAATTCCCTGTATTGTGCAAAAAGTAGCTTTTCACAAAGATAAAATAAAACTCGCTGTTTTTATTGCATTAAATGCGCAAAACTATGAAATGTAACGTAATATATAGACACAGCAAAAGGTCCAGCTTGGGATGTGGGGGGGGGGGATGGAAAAAGAAATAAATGCAATCCCTAAATAAAACAAAAAAGGAAAGAAAAAAGCAAGCGCTGCCGGAAAAAAACATGTGGTCATTACGTCATAAAATGTAGAAGTAAGCTACATAGTAAAAAAAAAAAAGATTAATATTGCTTGCGATTGAGATTCCATCGTAAATATCGAATCGAAATCCAAGTAGTGACATCAGAGACATAAAAGATTAAAGAACGCTTTTTTCGACCGATGCGTGAAAAGACATAATGTGTTCAGCGTTAAAAAAATTGTAAAAAAAACTATTGCGTATTTTTATGAACTTTTTTTTTCTGAAGAGGGTGAAATGCTTTTACTATTACCAACTTAAATTATAGAAATGAGGCTTTGATACTTCTCGCAGGATTATATTAGAAAAAAATAAAACCCAGGAAAAAATGCAAATTAAAGGTTTTTTCAAAAATAAGAAAATTGCTCAATCTTCAAAAATTTTTCATTCATCATGTTTAAAGTTAAATTTCTTACACTATAGTACAAAAAATATTTGTGTAGTGCGATCGGTTCGGGGTTTGTGAGGTAAAAAAAGCAAAAAAACACATAAAACATTAAATAACTTTTTTTCTAATTAAAATATCAAAAATCGAAGCCCGAGGTGCACATCTTTCAGCAAAAACTGTACCTGTATACCAAATTTCATCTTTCTAGGCCTTGCCGTTCTCCCGGGAAGCACGCCACACACACACACACACACATCTTATTTTATTATATGTATAGATGGCACCAGTCTCAGATTTGATATTATCTCTGGTATGTCTAAATTCGTTGGCATTGTGAGGACTACTGATTAGCTTATTCTCTTTGGAATTAATAGCAACATCTGTTTGACTCCTTTATCTTGAGAAGACTTGGCATTGGTGCCTTCTAAAGCACTGAAACCCATCTTTTGCTTACCGTTAAAATATCTTCATTTCTGTTAAAGCTATTAAAAGTCCATCAAAAATACTACAATTTCTCTGCAGATAAGAGCAAATTAATAAACATTCCTTGAAAACATTTGTGTTTGCTTAGAATCAGGCTGGTCTTTTAACAGTAGCAAATAGAGCGACCAACAATTGTCAGTTTTTGAGAATGTTTGAGGAAACAGAGTTTCCCATGCATCTACTATTACTACTTAACTTCGTAAAATCAGAGTAAGCTTTAGTACCTTTAAGTTGAATCTTGTTCACTCCAACAACAAAAGGGGGGCTCATTCCATCTCTAACGAAACTGAAGGCTTGCTAATATTTCAATGTTGACGAAAAACATCAAAACTCCAACAGGAGTGCAGAACAAGGCAGGAATGTAAGTTTAAGTTTTCGATGCATGTTTTACAGACAGATTTACCTGTTTTAAGAGACCATAATCAATGAAATATATTTTACGGATGCCTTTGATTGCATACAATTGGATCGTTTCCAAAATTTTAAAAGTTTCTTTTTTCTGAAAGGGCATGCTTAAAAACATAGAATCTGATCTTTTTTTTTTTTAAAGTTTAATATTAAAAAAAAATTCTTAAATCGGTGCACTTTCATTGTTGACGCTTCTGGCGATAACAGCAAAAATAATGAAATGCCATTCAGTGTTGCCATTCACAGAGCAAAATATTTAATTCACATCTTTACTCACATGCATTGGCAACGATATGGTTTATAGCAAGGGTAGAGCGCAATTTTAGTTCGCTTCTTGATTATCATAATGTGGAAACGCGGTAGAAAGATGTACCAAAGAGCATCATTTGTGACGTCAGCAAGACCACGCCTTGTTTAAAAAATCGGGCATTTAAAAAAAATAATTAAAAAATAACTGTGAATGAAAATGAAAGTATTTTCTGGGTTTTTTTTTTTTTTTTTTTGCTTATTCTATCAATTTCAGTGACAAAAGATACTACTTTTGACTGAAGGAAACAACCCTATTACGACTAATAAATTGACTCTTATATTTGAAACGTTTTTCTCCTTCCGCCAGCGTAATAAATTCACCATATTTAACACTGTGCATCGTCTCCCCGTTTAAACTGCAAGACCACTATTTTCACACCCGTTAGTCTTAGAGACAGAGGTAAGATTAATAAAGTTTGAAATGAGAAAAAAATTAAAAAAAGGAAGTTAATTTTTGTAATCTTTAAAATTTTATTTAGGGAAATCAAAAGCATGTAAAACAATTCGAAGACAAAAAGTTTGACTTAAACACAATCAATATTCACCGAGATAAAATGCAGCGTTTTGTGACTAAGACCACTTTACATTCGCAGTCAATTACACCCTTTGGAGGGAAATGCGGCTAGCAACTGTTTATAATTTTATGTGCGTTTTTTATTTGAATTGTACGAGTGTTTGATTTGTGTTTTTACGCATAATAAGCATCTGCTTAACAGTAGCAATGAAAAAAATATATATCTTCGAAAATCTGTCATTCTTCTGAAAGACTAAGTTCCGATTTCATTTTCTGAACGGTCCCTACTTATTTCCCTAAATGCAGTTCAGGGACTTGGAAATCACATAAAAAGAAAGATTTCCTATTTTTTCGCTATATTTTTTTTTCGCTTTAAACTTTTAATACCTTAACTTGTCATTTTTTCTGGAGTATTTTTAAATCTTAGAACGAACGGTTGCAAATGCAGAGGTCTTGTAGAGTAAATGGGGACACGCTGTATATTAAGGGGTCACACTACCTGTCAAACATTTTTTTTTTTTAATTTAAGTAAATTCCAAATTTCTTTGTAACCATAACATGTATACTTATTTCGTAATCAATAATTTCAAAAGCTTTAAAAATTACCTACTTTAAAAAAAATCAAAAATTTTAGAAAATTTTCATTTGTTTTTAAATTGCTAAGGCTTTTTTGTTTTTACACTAATTTAAAAAAATTTTTTTTGCAAAACGATCACAATAATCATCTCTGAAAATCTGTGCATTCATTTGCGTTTGTGTTTATTAGAAAATTTTCAGTGACTAATTACTTAATTTATTCAGTGGCTACGTAAAACATGGCAATTTTTTAAAAGCACATTTTGGTTTTTAAAGGTAGGGTCAAGTGCTCAAATATGGTATAGTCCTCTAGTATAGAACTATCTTATATCTTGTAAAAGTGCAAGCGCAGCCAAGTAAAAAATCCTCAAACAATAGCTTCCGAGTTTGCTCAACAATGGGCAGTGCGTTCGCACCCAAAGTTTTGACCTTAGTATCTATTGTTCGCTATTTATGTTTAATGTGTTTTAAGTTTTTGTGGTTACACATTCGTTAGAATTTTTATTCATAAAGGTAAGTGATTTTGAATTATTTTAATACGTCTGTTGTTTCAGTTTATTTATATTAATATTTGTCAACTATTGGTTTGGCATGAAATTCATTTCCTGTTTGTCAGTAGCTAGTATTATCAGACCTCGTTGAGCACCATCAAGGATTGCCAAATATGGGTATAGTGCCATATTTGGACCTCATTTTTTTCGTCTTTTTTTAAAGAAGAAACTATTTAGTTGTTCTTATACCTATCTAGGATAAGTCGTACTGACATACATTATTTATTTTTTCCTTACTTTTTCTTCCAGATGTCAGAATATCAGCAGACAACTAAAAAAAGGAATCTAATGTTGTTTCTGATTATCAGGCTTCATCAATTCCTTCTGGAGTTTCGGATCAGGACTTTCATAATTTTACCCCTTCTACTTCAGTATAACAGACTCAAAGCTCTGTGTCACCAAACGACATCTCACCTGTGTCTTAACGACCTGTTTCCTCTTCGTCATCGGGATCAGGGAAAGCTTCGCTTATAACATCATCACCCTACAAGAAGTTGTTAGCCAAAAAAAAAAAAAAAAAAAAAAATACCTACTAAAGTACGAAAGAGGAAAGATAAGGCAAAGACAAAACTGGCAAATATTGTTGCGACGAACGAATAACAATCATCAATCTAAAAAACAGTTGCAGCAAAAAAAGCGCATTTCAAAAGCTGAAGAGGAAAAAAAAAAAAACTGAGAAACGACGCCGAAAAGTTATTCAAATTGAATCATCTGCTGATAGTTTCGATGATGATGACCTTCCCCTTATCGATAAAGACTCTGACATGGACCCGGAATCGCTTAGTGAGACAGAAGAAGATGTCGAATGTCCCCTTTGTGCATCAAAATTCTTTGAAGATTGCAATGGTGAAAAAAAATTTTGAAAAAAAAAATAGAACCGACTTCAAAATTGCTCTAAAAAGTGAAAAATAATTTTATTCTTTAAACACCATCGATAATGCTTTTAAACATAATTTTTGAAGTTGGCGCAAAAACAGAACGTAAAATCCAGTGTAACCATGCTTCGTTCATATTTTTTTTTCAGAAAAGCATCCAAAGTTACGAACGAAACATTTATATCACTATTCAAATATTTTGTCATCAATGCATAATGTATGCGATAGTGAAGAAACTGATCCTGGTTAAATTTATAGTTGTATTTGAGTTATGACTGTGAATGATTTTATCTATCGTTTTTGCGCAAACTTCAAAAATTATGTTTAAAAGCATTATCGATGGTGTTTAAAGAATAAAATTATTTTTCACTTTTTAGAGCAATTTTGAAGTCGGTTCTATTTTTTTTTTCAAAATTTTTTTATTTCATTCTTTTTAGTGTAAATGTAGGTATTTTAGAAATAATAAGAAGTTACCATCACGAAACTTCACATTTTTTCTTAAAAATGCTCCATACTAAAAAAAAAACTATTGACACGCGTTAAACTTTAAGCGATTGGCACTAAAAACCTATCTTTGTTCCTCTCTGGAAATCATGCATAGTTAATTTAATTATAACCATTTAAGTATTACGTTTTTCCTAACTAATTTACATTCCACAGCATCTAAGTTGCTCATGATGCAATTCTGTATTTTCTTACTTAGCCCCGATCATCTGTTATCGGCCTAGATGATAACGATAAAAATACTACAGAGTAGTTGAGTCAAACCTATTGCTTGCATTGTGAAGGCTAAGCAGATCCTAATCACTGCATCACCTCGCTTCCAGGTTAGGTTTACCCCTACTATGGAGCAATAGCACTGAAGAAAGGAAGATTTTGATAATTCACATAGGGTAATCAGCAGGGTTACTAAAATAAAATTATTTACGCCAAAAATGAGACGACAGCGTCAGATTCCCCATTATCGAAATATCCCTTGAAGAAATTTGATGCTTGCTTCAGAGAAGCCTTCATTCAAAATTATCATTACAATTACTATTAATGTTACTGTTATAGGGCACCAAAGTTTTATAACAATGAGTTTCCTATTGTCGCGTAGATGAAGAAAGCGAAGACAATGTGAAAGCCAAATGAAGCGAATACTCGTTAGTCTCAACTCGAGATCTTTATTCAGAACCACGAATGAACGTTACATCTCCTTATATACAACTTGAGAAAGTGCTGGAACTTTCCAGACTTGGAAAGATACAGAAATTAATAGAAGATTCGAGAAAATACGGGAAACAGTAGAAACGAAATTTTAGTAAAATACACTTTGTCCTAGTCGGGATTTGAACCCGAGTTGCCCGTGTGGGAGGCGAGAATTCTACCACTGAGCCACCGTTGTCCACGGATGAAAAGTGCGAACTTCGCTACAAAATCATTTAATAGGGAAATTGCATGAAATTTACTGTTTTTGGCCCATAACTTTTTTTCTAAAGAACAAATATGGTCAAACGAAATAATGGGACCTAAGTTGAGCCATCCCCTATCCATTAAAAAAAGAATCATCAAAATCGGTTCACTAGGTGAGACGCTATGAGTGGACAAACAAAAAAAAAACATACATACGGTATGAATTGATAACCGCCTCCTTTTTGAAGTCGGTTAAAAATTGGGCTAGATGTACCATGTCCATTAGATGGTTCTACAAGGATTGTGGGGAGAGAAAAATTAATTTATTTTTGTGCACCCCGTGTTTTGAACATTCTTTATAATCTTTGTACATATTTATAAATAAATAATAAATTTACTTAATTTTATTTGTAATTTATTTTTACATTATTTCAAGTATTTGTTTAATTGTTTTCTATGAAGTTATTAAAATTATTTTATGAGTGAAATTACTCGCTTAATTTTAACACACTGATATCTCAGTATGGGGGCCGAATATGGCACTAGGAGCCATATTAGGATCTCTAGGTGTACCATATTAAGAACCACATTGACTGGAACATACAAATGACAAAGCCAAAAAAAAAATTGTTTTTTCTTAAGCACTATTAATGTTTGAATAAAGTTGACCCCAAAATCGTATAGTAAGGAAATCATCTATAACTAATATTTTTTTGGACGAAAAAGAGCATTCTAAAGTAATCAATAAATGATATCAATAAAAAGTGGTTCATATTTGGGCACTTCCCTTTATAACATGCTCTAATCAGTAGAGTAATTTATAAAATGCTTATCCAATGCAGTTTTGTTAAATATATTATCCTAACTACAAAAAATATTACTTTAAAGCAGTATTTTTATTAGAAAAAAATCCTTAGAGATTCTAATAACATGAAAACACACACACACACACAAAAAAAAAAAAAAAAAAAAAATCATCGAGGAAAAGCAAGTTAAAGTTTTTCTTTTACATAAGAACACTTAGCGAGTCCACTCATCACTTTTTAAGTATTTGAACTAAAGCAATGAAACTTTTTCCCTGCGTTTGAAATAATGTTTAGTTTTGAAATAAACAATAAAACATTTTTAATCGTTTCATCATTTTTGAAAAACTTTAACCCCTTAATATTTTTGAAATACGCTGTGTTATGACAAGTTTATCAGCCATTTAAAAGGATGCTTCTCATTTCACTCTAGGTTTGCTGTAATACTCAAGTTTTGTACAGACTGAAAAAATTCAAGTCCCAATGATATGATCCATTAGCCAATTTTGTAATGAAAAATTCAAAGAACCTACAAAAAATAATAAATTGGAAAGTGTTAAGTACATTTATTAAATGAAGTAAACTTTTATTATCAATCGAACAACAAAATGGTCAGGTACTGTTAAAATTATATCAGTTTCAGTATGCAACGTGTACTTCTGTGACTTTTGAAGTTGAATATCTATTGCACTTTTATCGAACGTATTTTCATTCGTAAGCTCCTTTTTAGCCTAGTTATCCGTAGAAGTAAAAGAAAGAAAGAAAAAAAAACATGTAAGAAGTTATAATGCATCTTAAAAAATATCACGAAAGGTGTGTATAAAAAGGCAAAATATAAACTAAATGTTTAAATAAACATCGAAAAAACTAAAAATTATTTGGTATTTGAGATCGGGAAAATGTATTTGTCAGTCTGTCCCCCTTCTTCCTCTCAATAGCTATTGAGTGACAAATACGGGTTTGAACTTTTCTTTGTTTGAAAGACTACGGCGATGACCCCTAATTTTCCTATCTTACTGTTTGATTTAAAAAAAAATCGTTCAATTTTGAATATTTCAAAACCCTTAACAGCAAATACGGGAAAATTTAAGATCAATATAGTATACAATAGATCAAAGGTTTAAAGGTGGTTTTGCTTGAAGTAAATTGTGTTGAAAAAAGCTCTTGATAAAGAACATGTATAGAACATATTTTTTTGATTCAGTAAAAAATGTTTTTAAAAGTAATTTTTGAACATTTCAAAATTTTGGAGCATTAGTACTACACGAAAAATTACTTTTTGACACTAAACATTTGAAAAAAATGTACAGATATGAATGCATTCTCAATTTTCGGTTTTAGTACATAGGGAAAAAAACTTTATTAACTAAAATCGAAATACCTTATCTCGTAGGCTTAACATTGATGCAGCTCAGAAATAAAAATGGCTGATTCAAAATAAATTGTATATTTGTATAAAAGTAGATTTCATGTTCTTCATAAAGTTCAAGTAATGAAGCAAGAATGACATATTTTAAGCAGAAATTGATGCGTGTACAGGAATTGTAAAACTCATTTTACACTTCAGCTTGAACAATTTTTTTTTTTTTGTTTTTTGTTTTTTGTTTTTTGAACGAAACTAATCCTTTCAAATATTAGCTAACTTACAATTCAAGCAATATTGTTCTGTAGTTTTATCAACGAAAATAAAAACTTTTATCCGTTTCATACACTTTGCATTGCTTCACGAAGTATTTCTTAGATTTCGAGGGAGAAATAATTTAATTATCTTATTTTTTTCTGCATTTTTTGTGACAATTTGATCAAAACCCATTCAATGGATTTTGAAGTATAAAAACACTGCTTAGTTCTGTGCCAATTCCCCCCACCCCACCCTTTTTTAACATATTTCTGAAAAATAATATTAAAGAATACAATGTACTCGTGTTTTGCAGGCATTGGTAATCTGAATTAATTCTTTTGTACATATATAATTTGCATAACAGAGCAATAATAAAAAATAAATATAAATTGGAAGATTGCTTTACGTCAGTTTAACTCCAAAAAAATCTGCTTTCTTAAGAAGGAATTTTAAGTCACAAAACAAAGAAGGAACAGTAAAAAAATATGAAATAAATCAAGCAAAAAACATACTTAAGTAATTATCGGTTATTGTAAATCATTAGTTAAGGTGATAAAAAAATCCTGATCATGAGGAAAATGATGTTCCTGAACTCGATTTTATGATATGAAGTAAGGTCGGTTCATTATTTAGAAACAAAAGATAAACGATTTTTTCCCTCTTTCAGAACAGCTGAATCAAATCATTTATATCGATTTGTTACACCAATATCGAAAAGAAACCATTAACTTTTCGATATTGTTAGTTTTTTGACAAATAGTTTTTAAAATAGAAAATGATTTATTGTAAAAAGACAAATGCGATTACCATTGCAGTGAAAGGTTTCTTTTGAAAAACTTTTCAACCATTGGAAAAAAATAACTTTTCATTTTATAGATTTTGAAAGTTAAGTTTTTTTTTCTCCAAATGGAATATCGAACAAAGATGGCGACACACTTAGCAGTTTTATTTAATACCAACTGCATTTCCCGGCCTTGCACTGTATACCTCGAAAATAAAAGTTTTGTCAAGTGACGCATGTTCAACAATCAGGCTTCAATTAGAAGAAAAACAAAACTACAAAATTTCTCGTAAAAATAATTATTCTCAAAGAAAGAAAACGGCAAATCAAAAATTGCCTTAGAAATTAAACGCAACCCTCCATAAATACAACTAAAATCCCCCCCCCCCCAAAAAAAAAGAAGGAAGATATATCGCCAAATAATAATCAAACCTTGTGTTCGACGAACCTCACAGGTCGACCGGTGAGTAACCGGTTACTAACCGCGGCGTTCTATCATCTATCGGTTACCTCACTGGTTACCGTTTTAAGCTATTGATTGGTTGATAGAAACACATGATCAGTAGCTGACACGTGATTGGTTAACCGGTAGCGACCGGTTGAGCTCGTCGAACGCAAGCAAAAGGGGAAATTTTTAACTCAGAACAGAAACAAAATTTTATTTAGTCACAGCCTAGAAACAAAGAGTGGCAACGTTCTGAACGTTAATTTAAAATGATTTCGCGCAAACGATAATTTACCGATTTAGAATTTCTGTTCCATTAGGCTTAGCAGTGTTTTTTAATTTTTCCCGGTGATTTTACAGCTTTTTATTTTTGAAATTCGAAGAAAATGAATGAATTCTATGAGTGTTTATCGCGGGCTTTCAAATGGGACGGGCATCAAAGAAATCGGATAATTATTTCGGGTAGAGAAAGCCATTTAATGCCATTTTCGGGTCTTAAAATTCGAACGGTTCGGTTCCTTTTTGGTGTTTGAAAACCCCTCTACGTTCCTTCCCCAAGTAGCTCCTTGCCATATTTGGTCCAGATCCGACGAAAACTGTGGATTTGTATAGGGAATAAACATAAATATACATACATGTATATTCTTTGTTTTATTTATATACATATAGTGGTTCCATACACTTTAAAACATTAAATTCAAAAATATTACTTTTTTATTTTTCTAGATTACGCTGCGAGTCCAATAATCGCGCTTGAAAGCAAAATAACAAGTAGTTGGGCATAACAGAGTAAGTAAGCATTAAATGTAGTAGATTAGATTGCAGTCTGAATTGTTATAAACGCCACCTGATTATTATTTTTTTTAAATGCATTTTTGGTTTTAGTTCTCATTAAATTTTTGTTGTATTTGTTTTCAATTCAAATCAACTATTTTCCTTCTACAAGACGTACAGTGACTCCCAAAAGTGTTCGTACACCTTGAAATTTTGAAGTAAAACCAAAATAACGCAAAACTGAATTCGAATATGAAGTCCAATTTTTTTACACCATTCCTATGCCATTCTGAATAAAACCCAGCAGTTTTTTTTTTTTTTTTTTTTTTTTCAGAATATTGCCAGATTTTATTTTTTGAATTTGTCAAAAAAGGAAGAGACTGAGAAAAAATACGCCACAAAAGTCATCGTACACTCAAATATTTTCGAATAAATTCATGATTAAAATTATCATATGCCATTTTTTAAATATTTTTGCATTGTGTTGACCCTTATAAGTCATTTACCTTTACTTTTTTGTGTATTTATTCCCTAATATTCTGCTTATTATTTTAAAGTGGCAGGTATGCGTAAAAAAACAACAAACACTATTCGAAATTTGATTTTTTCCCTCACAGTAGCCGTAAATTGGTTTGAAATGTCTCTAAATTAGTTAATTTATACCATTCTATAGTGACGGGCTTGATAAAATTCTTTAAAGACAAGAATCGGATCGAAAACAAGTTAAGAAAAGGTCAACTGGCAAAGTTAGCAATGCGTGATCGGAGGTTTACAGTTAAAAAAAAAATATGAAAAATACACATTTCAGAACTGAAAAAGTTTCTGCAGAATTGAATGAAACATTTAACGTTCAATTTTTACCTAAAATTGTTCGCCAAGTTCTCTGATTAGCTGGATAAAATGGGACCTCTTCCCGCAGAAATTTTCTTGTTCGTGCGAAAAACAGTAAGCTTACACTTTCCGTCGTAAAATCAATGATAAATAAGCTCAAAACGTTTTGGAACAACGTCTTACTTATACACGAAAATAAATTCAACATTTTGGGTTAAATTGTTGTATAATTGTAAATGAAAGAAAAAAATGAGGAATTTAATCTTAAGAATTTCATTGGATCGGTTAATCAGGACGGTGAAGGTGTTCTTGTGTGAGGGTGCATCTCAGCATCAGGACTTGTAAATTTGGAATTTTTTGATGAAATAATGAATTATGCTGTTCATTTAAATATTTTTTAAAAAGCAATTTAAAACTGTTACCCCAAAATTTGGTAATCGGAAACAACTTTGTTTTTATCAAAATAACCATAAGAAGCATACGTTCGCGTTTGATGTCTCAAAATTTGTCTTTAAGTTTAGAAATATCTCCTCAATCGCCAGATTTAAACTTAATGAAACATATTTGGAGATATCTGGTGGCTAGATTACGAAAATACACCATTGAAACGAAAAGCGAACTAGAAACAGTAAGACTCGTAGTGCGGCTGAACACTTACTCAGAAATTGCACAAAAAAAGGAAGAAAAAACAATTAAATCTATTCCCAGACGTTTAAAAGCTGTTGTTGTTACTGCATGATATCCTTCTAAATAATAACTTAGTAAAAAGTTAGATTATTTACTAGTTTTTTGACATTTTTTCAAAGTGTACAAAGACTTTTGGGAGATAAAATTTCCGGTGTTTTTTGGTTTTTGATTTTTTAAAAATTACGTTTAAATGTTTTATTAAAAAGTTTCATATAGTTTTGTTAAAAATAAATATAAAGTGGTAATCGGATAATTATAGATCTTATAATAAAATACCGATTCCGAAATATTAATTCTAACCAATGGATAAGGGCCTATTTCATTGAAAGTCGTAGGTGTACGAACACTTTTGGGAGCCACTGTAGTTCACTTGTGATTTCTGCTTTAAACATTTTCAAAATAGAAATCTAAGAACTTCATTGTTGTAAACAAAATATTTCAATATTTACATAAATGTTCCCGTCAGTTGAATTAATGCAAGTAAAAAATACAAAAATCATTAGAGATTTCCTCACTTTAATTTACTAAATTTGAGGAGCCAACCTCACCGCTTACGCTGCAAAAAGTTATGCCACCAGTTAAGGGATGAGTTCATTTCGAATTTTGCAACATAAGCACTAGCGCAGCCAAAAATACCTTCTGGAGGGTTTTTTTTTTTTTTTTTTGATCAAAAATACCTTCTGATAGGGATTTTTTAATCAAAATATCTTCTAAAGTGAGTTTTTTTTGGATAAAAACAGCCTTTTCATACCCATAAACTACTGTATTAAAATTTGCATTTATGTTAAAACCAATGGCTCTAGGTCGGGTCCCCCTCTTTAAGCAACTGAACGCAAGTAATGGCTCTCAAGCATCGGCTCTCTGAAATGTAAATGAATATTTCAGCACACAATCTTTATATTCGTAATGCTCACTACTCGAGCAGTTTGGTTCCAAAACTTGGAATAGTTAAGAGTCATTACAAATGCTTGCATGAGGTTTAATGATTCAGAAAGTGATTGATGGGAACATGCAGCCAGCAGCGTCTCGCGCCGAAACAGTGTCCGTACTGGCGTGAGAATGCAGAACGAGCACATTGTTAAAATACAATCCCCCGCTTGCGTGTAAATCTCGGACGGTAATGAATGAACCTTTCCAGAACCATTACGGTTCTGAGCTCATGATCGTTTCTGGAAAGGAGTCGTTTTCAAATGCAAGGGAGATAATTTGATAATTATTCAGTTTCAATATTTTTAATAATTGTAAAAATGTGCTTAAATGGTGTACATGATTGCTTAAGATATGATTTATAGATATGGTTTTATTGTAAAATGTAGTGTTTGAGTATTGTAATGGAAATTTCAATAAAATCTTAATACATTGCAAAACTTTGGGATATCTTGATATTGTAGGAATCTTGATAAAAGGATTTTATTTTACCAATGAAGATTTATAGTTTAGCTTTATCGTACAGATTGCAAAAGACTCTTTTTCAGAGTGCGGTAATTGCGTAAGTTGTAAAAATAAAAATAGTCACAATATCAGTTGTGACTCGAAGTAGAAAACCTTATAGTTGAAATGATATGCTAGCTATGAGTTAGTGAAAAAACCAACGTGAATGAAGCACAAATTTTGAAGAAAATACAGCATATAGCTATTTCAAGGCTACAGTGGAGTCACATCAGTGCAAAAAGCTCACCAACGCAACCGGAAATTGGGAGAAAACTGACAGCAGCCAATTGGACACCGGTATTTATACCAAAGTGGGCCAACCAATAGGAATTTAAGACATAAGACAACAAACAAAAAATCAGCAAACGACGAGTCAACCCCAGGTTCAGATCAAGGGGGAGAGACAACCAATCAGGAACCAAGGGACAAAAAGAGTGAGGGAGAACGAAGAAACCAGGAAAAGCAATTACAAGAAATAACTTCCAAATATCATGAAAAAATGGAGTGCTGGAAAAATCATTGACTCGAGAGTGAGAATTTTTCCAAATATAGTAAGTTTCCCAGAAATAGAGTCATAAACCGAAGAACATTTACAAATAATCTTTGCGGATGAAAAATCAAAACAGTGACCAAAAGCCCAATAGTGCTGAGCGATGGAAGAACGAGCAAGTGCTTTATGTTTAAAATAATTTTCGTGCTCTTTCAGACGGTACTTGAGAGCAAGTTTAGTCGGTCCAACGTAACCAAGTCCACACTTGAAGGAGATGCTATAAATACCCTCGTTGCTATGGCAATCAATAGGGTGCTTCAAGTTTGTTAACTTTATTTTATTTACAGGAGAAAAAGTTATATCGAAACCAAACTTCTTCAAAATCTTTGCAGATTGATAACTGACTTTGGGATAATAAGGCAAAACAATAGTATTGGAAGCAGAAACTTAGTCAGAATGAGAGGGCTTAATTAGCTTATTATAAATTGAATCAATACTGCTGGGTGAATAAACACGATTGAATGTCACTGCTTTAAAATAAGAAAGAACAGCATTTAAAGAATTGGAGGGAGAACAGATGTTCAAAGCACGAAACACAAAAGCCTTGAATGAGGCCTTGAATTGGTTTGGAGGATGAGAAGAGCATTTGTGCGGAGGTAGTGTAACAGCAAAAGGCTTACGAAACACTGAAGTCATAAATTCATCATTACTTTTAGTAATAAAGATGTCCATAAAAGAAAGAGAACTATCACTTTCCTTTTCAATAGTGCAAGGATCAATAGAATTTAGAGTAGAAAGTAAAAGATTAATACCAACATGGTTTTGGCTAAGCAAAACAAAGCAATCAGCAACATAACGAACATAGAACGGAAACGGTATTGTTTCCAAAAGTTTAGCCTCAAAATAAGGCATATAAATCTCATTTAAAATAGGACTAAAATAAGTCTTTATGACTAAAAGTTATGATGAATTTATGACTTCGGTGTTTCGTAAACCTTTTGCTGTTACACTACCTCCTTACAAATGCTCTTCTCATCCTCCAAACCAAAAGTTGGCCTCATTCAAGGCTTTTGTGTTTCGTACTTTGAACATCTGTTCTTCTTCCAATTCTTTAAATGCTGAGCTTTATTATCTTGAAGCAGTGGCTTTCGATCGTGGTTATTCTCCCAGCATTATTGATTCAATTTATAATAAGCTAATTAAGCCCTCTCATTCTGACAAGGTTTCTGCTTCCAATAGTGTTGTTTAGTCTTCTTATCGAAAAGGGTCAGTCATCAAGTTGCGAAGATTTTGAAGAAGTTTGGTTTCGAAATAGATTTTTCTCCTGTAAATTAGATAAAGTTTACAAACTTGAAGCATCCTATTGATTGCCATAGCAACTGGGATGTTTATAGCATCTCCTGCAAGTGTGGACTTGGTTACGTTGGACAGACTAAACGTGCTGTCCAGCACCGTCTCAAAAAGACGAAAATTGTGTTAAACATAAAGAACTTGCTCGTTCTTCCATCGCTCAGCATTGTTGGACTTTGGCTCACTTTTTGATTTTTCATCTGCAAAGATTATTTGTAAATGTTCTTCGGTTTATCACCTCGATTTCGGGGAAAATTACTGTATTTGGAAAAATTCTCATTCTATTGTCAATGATTTTTCCAGCACTATTTTTCCATGATATTTGGAAGCCATTTCTATAATTACTTTTTCTGGTTTCTTCGTTGGCTCTCAGTCTTTTTGTCTCCTGGCTTCTGATTGGTTGTCTCTCCCCCTTGCTCTGAGTCCAGGGTTGACATGTCGTTTGCTG
The DNA here is from genome assembly GCF_026930045.1 of Uloborus diversus. Classification (NCBI taxonomy): domain Eukaryota; kingdom Metazoa; phylum Arthropoda; class Arachnida; order Araneae; family Uloboridae; genus Uloborus; species Uloborus diversus. The sequence goes on from NC_072735.1 coordinate 115,883,672, forward strand.
ATTGGTTGTTTGTTGTTTTTTGTCTTGAATTCCTATTGGTTGGTCCAATTTGGTATGAATATCGGTGTCCACTTGGTTGTTGTCAGTTTTCTCGCAACTTTAGGTTGTGTTGGTGAGCTTTTTGCACTGATGAAGAGGCTCCATTGTAGCCTTGAAATAGCTATATGCTGTATTTTCATCAAAATTTGTGCTTTATTTACGGTGTTTTTTTCACTTTAATCATATTGTAGCACAAAGCTTATATGATAATTTTTCATTTATTTATGACTTAGTCTCCAGTAATATATGTAAAATAAGCAGGCATTCAGAATAGAAAAATTTAGGATTGCCATTTCAACCGCGAACATGAACGATGTTTGAGTTTAATTTTCCTGCTACATTCCATCACATCACCTGTTTTTAAGTGGACTTGGAAATTTTTTTCACCTTTTTGGTGAGAAATGTTTTGCATAAATTTGGTTGATATATGTAAAACGATAGTAGCCAATAATCATTTGTTAATTATAGCAATAAAGATATTGCGAAAACGTGTCACGTTACAATAAAGGATGTATCCGTTCTTTGCTGAGCTTTTCTCGTAACTCCGAAACGAATTTATTCGATTTTCTGGAATATTTTCTTTGAGGTAGTGAAAAATCCGACAATGAGCGATGAACTTGATCCCGCTCAGCTCGAGTTAAGATACTGCCGTGTGCAGGTAAACGGCAGTAGCTGCAGAAATGAGTTTTGGAGATAGTTAAAGGAATGTATGGTGGATTCAACACTAATAATAGGAAAATGTTGGAATTACACGTTTTCTCCGCGCCTTTTTTCTTCAGCGGAAACCAAATAAGCGAGCTTGTACAATAAAATAATGTACAATAGAAGACAAAAATAAAAAATGTACAGTTACTGCCCTTTACCTGCACATGGCAGTACAGCCGAGTTCAATCTAGCAGAGATTTCATTAAAATCAGAATAGCTAGAAAACTGATCTTTACAACCATTAGTAGCAGCACTTAAAGACTTGAGCAAAGGAAAAAAGGAATGTTTGATATGCTAAGTGGGGATATGAAAATTCTAAGACTGCCATGTACTTTCATTGTGCTACAAGGTACAACTACCTACTTGTTCACCTCTAAGTATCGTTGTTGTTGATGAAAGTTTCCCCTTTGCCAAACCTCCAACACAAATAGATATCACTTCTGGAACTGCCGACAAAACAAAAAGCAATGGCGATAACTTAGCTTTAGTGTTCACTACCCACTACTGAGAGTCTCAGTGCCGGATTATTCAACAATCTTGGTTACACGGATGATTACCTAAATTATATATCTGTCTACTTCATCAAACTTAGCTAAATCATTAAGAAGAGTGTGCTATTCTGTCTGGGCATTGCTATTTTGTCATTTTTCCTTATTAATGAGCTGTGTGTGTGTGGAATATTTCATTTAGTTTGAGAAAAAATATTACAAATTATTTAGAAAAACCGTTTTGAGTATTATAATAACATTTCCTTGGGGTAAGCGTGCGCTTAACACATAAAAGAAAATGTTCATGATATTGTAATTATAAGAGAAGGAAAATAATTAAGAAAGTATTGGTTATCGTTAATCGTTAACAATGACAAAAAAAAAAAAAAATGGGACAGCAAAAAATATTATTGATATCGATAATAATATAAATAAGGTTTCTGCTAAACTGTTTAGAACAAGGGAAACTTTTTCGTCGAGAATGGTTGTTAGAAATTAGCAATTAATTTACTTTTGTAGTATTCCTTGAAATTCATTTCCTTTTTATACATTTAGACATTTTTTTCTTAACTTGTACTCGGGAACAGGCAATTAATACCATAAGAATTGCTTTTTTAAATGAACCTCCATAATAAATGTTAATTAGGCATTAATAATATTAATGTTGGCAATAACTAAAAAATTCGTTTAGTTTTAAAAAAGTGGAAATGGATTTTTTTCGTTTTGTCCCTATAATACTATTTTGTGCTTGAAATGTCTGAAAAATAAATTCTATAAAAAAAACTGCAGTAGTAATAAGAGACATGAGTTAATGTTAAAAGTGAAAATAGTAAACATTTCTTCCTTTCGATCCTTATTCCAGTTTTAATTTAGAAAGTTAGTTCATAATAGAATTGATAACTTTAAGAGTCTTCGCTGTTTTTGCTTATTTCACTCCTCTCAAAGATGATAAGGAATACTTTGGTATGTCTCTCCTTGAAAAAGGAGTTAAAGGAATTCGGGTAAGCGCTTACCCTAATTTTCAAAGATCAGTCTCTGAAGGATGGCGCTCAGCTAAAAAATCTTGTACATCTACCAAATTTTTAAGGTTCATTTTCAGGACCTTTCTTAAGCTTTTCAAGCATATATTGTAGCAATTAAACCACAAGCAGAAGTTTAAGATATCTTTTAAGGCACTTCTTGTTAGGGTCGCACTTGTCCCACGTGGCGGGGTAAGTGCGACCATTGGTAATTTTCATCACGCGTATATATTTACATTGCATTGGGCATTAATGTTGCACTGTATTAATAAATTCAAAAGTATATTTTCCCTTAGAAACCTATATGTATCTCTATTACACAGATTGATTTGATCTCTCGTATACATATTTTGATTTGCCCATTTTACAGAAGACATGGCCCAAATCTCGTTTTTGATTTTCTAAGTATTTAATTTCTTCACATTTTCTTTCTTCAGGCAGTAAAGCTTTATTGTTGATTGCTTTTAAACTCATTTCTGTCACATAATCACTGCTTTCATCTAAGCTCTTTCTACCTAAGATTTTCTACATCTGTGTTCTTTCTACCAATTAAAGAATTGCAGTAACTCTACCAAACGAAGATATCCAACCTCGCCTAGCTTATATATGGTCTACAAAAGTTCATATTTGGAATGCCAAATTACCTAACTGCTGCGTTGAAATTATCTAATTGACACTTCATTTTTCAGTTTTTACGAAGACAAACGTTACTTAGAGTATATGCTTGAAAAACGATTTTTCTTGATCCATTATTCTTTAGAGCAGAGGTTCTCACCATCTTCCAAATTGAGTGTACAATTGGAATTTAGTAGAAGTTATTGAAAAAGGTAAATTAAAAATAAACTGAAAAAAGCAATTACAAGCAAGATTAAAGGCTAATTACATGGGTCGCACATGTTCCACAATACATAACGCACTTACCCCATCTTACTTTAAAGAAAGGGAAAGTGCGACCCCTCTTATAAACAAAATATGGTTACAGTAATTAATTAAAACATGTAATGTTTGTTAATAGTAACTTATTGCTAAAAAATAAAACTTACACATGCTGACTTCAGTTGTTTGATATACCAACAAAATCAACGAAACTCTAACTTTCTCAATCTTCACATTAGAGTTCTGTATAAGACACATAAATTATCACTGATTGCGTTTTATCTATTAGAGCCAGTTCCAATCTCTAATTATCACTAGACATTCTCCTACGTATTCAATGCATGGAAAAAGTCTCTTCAGGTCAACATTCCTAAAATTCTCAGGGGACCCACCCTACCCCGTGGACGCACTTACCCGAACTCATCGTATATCTTAAATTAGATAAAGAATTTTTTCATTTTGAAAACAAATCTAAGTTAAATGTATTGTGAAGTGTAAGGTATGAGTAACGGAATCTAAATTCATGTATCACCAAATAGGAAATGCCCTTCAACTGTTACAGATAGTTCAGATGATACTCATCATTATCAAAATATCATTACGATCAGTAAAGGCTTCGCGAGTCAAGAGTATGGGAAAGAACAGTTTCTATCTCATGGCGGAAACTCTTAATTATAAATTCAACAATAACACTTAGTGTGGAACTGCATTTTGAATTTACAAAGGTAAGTTCTCCAAATGAGGCCATTCTAAAGTTTATGTCCTAGTATCTCGCACATTTGGTTTTAATTGGCTCCAAATTTTGTATATTCGTCGAGTGACTTATAAAAAAAGAGAGAGAAAAAAAAAACTGATGCGAAAAATTAGATTTTAATTTTGTTTTCCAGCAGCTTTATCAAAGATGATTAAGTCTTATTAAGAACACGGATTTACAATAAATTCAACTGTAAAACGCCAAAAGGTTAAAAAAAATGGAAAAATTCCTTATCGTTAATATAAAAACAGGTTTATTCACATTTCATAAACACAAAAACATCATCAAAAAATCCTTAGGCTCAATTGTCACTTTAGAGGCACTCCTAAGTCGTTATTTGTCGCTTATTAGCCGTTTGCTTTATTGAATTAGCCGCTTTATTGAATCAGAAACTAAGTTGAATCAAAACTCTTTAGAACGAACATGATTTATATAAACGGCGATCACAGTGTTTTATCAGTTGAGTGCTGTAACATTAGTTTTTGGCCTCCTACTCCTTTGGTTGTGGTTTGAACCTGTGGATCCAAGTGTTCAGTTGGTGAACTTTTGAGATGAAGAAAATTTTTAGTGTTTATGTCGCGAGTTTAAAGATCCTTTGAGTGCCTTTGATGTATCTCTGCTACTCTCGGCTAAATTGAATTCCTAGTGCAACTTTACATAAAGAGAGGGCCAGGACAACATCTGGTGTAAATCTGAAAGCTAAAATTCTCTAGCGTTATTGAGCCACATGAAAGGCTGGATTTTATCGAATGAAATATATTCCCACCTTTTCCCCAGTCATTTATTCTTCGGAGGTTTTTAGTCAGAAAAGGTTTTTATGTCATCCACGTCTGTTAATTCATACGGTACATGATTTGTTGTTCTTTGCTTAACCATTTTTGCTTATCTTTAAAAAACAGAGATCTCATATCATAAACGTCCGATTCCGTACACACTACAAGGGCGAACAAAATTTTGAAATTATATTTTCGTTAGTTTTTCTGAACTGAAATTCGCAGTTCTTAGTGGCAGGAGTCGTTTAAAATTTTTGAACATATCAATACATGTAGGGGAATGTGGGGAAAGAGGATATAGTGAAATATTTAATCTGCTTTTAGCGCCACCTATCTGGTAATATTTTAACTAAGTAGTTCATATGTTGTCTAATCCAGTCAGGAAAAAAATACCACCGAAAATTAAAGTATCTGATAATATAGGCAATTTTCAAAAAATGATGCTCATTCTGTAATATTCTGTTGCAAGTCAAAATTTATTTTTGTTGTTAAATTATATATTTTTTGTTAACATTTTCAATATTGGTTGAGACCTTCTAATATTCGGTGAAGAATTTGTTAAGTTTTTTTTAAATATTTTGTACAATTAGTCCAGTACATGCGGGGCAATATGGATGGTGCAAAGTGAAATAGCTTACTTTGCTTGTTTACTCCATCGTTCACTAAGTCACTTATGTATTCACTTATTAATTAATTCATTTACATTCCTTCATTTAGTAAGGCACTTATTTATTCATTCAGTAGCTAATTATTCATTCATTCTTTTATTCACTCCTTTAGTTTTCTTCAAATATTAATTAATTTAGGTATTTATGTTTTCGTTTATTATTTCAATATCTTTTCAATTACTCATTACACCTTTTATTCACTGACTCATTTAATCAAACATTTTTTTATAATCAAATTGAAAATATTTCCTTAGAAAATTATTTCGTTTTTCACCTTGACCCGAAAAAGGGAAAATGTTACGCTTTTTTTAAAAGCGCACATTTACTGCCATAAATAAAAAAAATATCTTTTCAATGCAAGTTTTATTATAAAATACAATGTTCTTTCTTTATATACTGTAATTTTCAAAGCAAATTTCCAATTAATTCATTTTCAGAAAGCTCAGTCATCTTAACCAGTTTACTTTGCCCCATGTACCCCTACTTAGCATGACTTACAAATCAATCAATTCTGTGATTAGTTTCATTGGACTCGTTTGATTTTATAATCAGCTATAGACCATTTAAAACTGACAGATTAGGATTGCAAGAAATGTTGTGATAGTCTCTGAAGCACTGAATTGATCATTGTAAATGTCGGACGTGGTTTTCTATGCATAAGAGGCTAACAAAATCAAGATAGCTTACCTTTAATAGGTGTAGGTCTTTCAATGTTCTTGAATCTACTTTATTCAAACTATTTTTTTTTCAAAGTACTGCTTTATCATCAGCGTGATATTCTTAATTTAAATATTTAAAAACACTTTACTAAATTAAGTTTTTAAATCCTCTTTAAATAATTAAATGGAAAATAATTTTGAAAAATGAGAAAAAATACTAAAAATTTAAATTTTAACTTAGATGAAAATTTAATCGCTTCCTTTCGTTACAAAAGGTTAAGTTCTATTATGCTTTAAAATATGTTGTAAGATTTAATTTGAATTTCCTACTTGAATCAAAAATGCTCAAAGAATGAAAATATTCAAAATTTATTATCTTCGTGCAGAAGTTTAAAATTTCAGGCTGTGGATAAAAGATTTGATTAAAACGCTATGATAAACTACAATCTCCACTGACTACTCAATGCTATCGCACGCTGATCGATATGTGTTTCACTGTAACTAAACAATCAGGAAATTGGAAAAGGTTCTTCAACAATTTCTTCCCTTTCTTTAGAAGATGACTTTGGCAAAAAGAAGTCATGAAGGACCATATAATTATTTTTCTGATACAAATGAAAAGGTTGAACTTTGTAGATACATGTTATCTTTTATTTTGGAACGATTAGCAAGTATTGTTACGTGTAATGATTGGTATATGTTGCAAAATGATTTAATAACTAAATTGTAGATGATAGAATAAATGAGGCACGAACTACAGTAATGATTTTAACAAATATATATTGTGGGGAAGATAAATTAAAGCAGCCATACCAAACTGTTGAAATTAAAAACGAGATTACAATAGTAATTAATATTAATAACAAATAAAAAATATATAAACTATAAAAAAGAACGGGGAGGGGGGAAACTATAAACTATAAAGAAGAAGGGTTTGAAACGAAAGGGGGAAAAAAAGATAAAAACACTTAAAAACAGGAAAAGTGGATAACATACAAAAATCTGTTTTATTTCAAAAAACAACACCAGAGGCCGAATATAATCACAAATATTTTCAAAAATATCGAAGAAAGTAGCATCTGGAACATATAAAAAAGTATAAATAAATAAAATAAAATAAATTATGAGAGAAATAATAATAAATTATGAAAGAAATAATAATAAATAAAAAAGAAAATAAAACAGACAACGAAAATAATGTAAAAAGTTAGAACTTTTATATGATGAAGACAAATTAAAAAGGTGGATACAACGAAAATAAAAAGTGAGATAAAGATCAACGTAAATAAAGAAAAATTGTTTAGTAAGCACACCAGACAGTCATTTAAAGGTCAGGTTAAAGCCCTGACTGTAAAAAGGTTCCACTGTATCGTTAAAATAAAAATTTGCTGTAATTTCTTCACAGAATACTTGGTACGTTATTTACATTGATCTTTCATTCAATTCAAATTTTATCACTTAGCATTTCTATCATTTCCCATTTTAAGTGTAACAAAACTTGCGTAGCTGACGTGATTTAAAATAACGTAGAACTGTAAGAAAACTATAGAGCGAAGAACCAAAAAAAAAAAAAAAAAAAACAATGAAAGCAAATATATAAAACGCTGATTGAAAAAAGAAAAATAAATAGCAACGGTTGAGCTGATAGGAAAAAAGTAAAATGATAAGTGGGAGAAAAACCGCAAGAATAACATTACAGGAAAAAATTCAAGAATTTAGGACTGAGGCTAATGCCAAGATAGATAAATAGGGCAAAAAAAAAAAAAAAAAATTATTATTTTGAACAACACACAAAAATAACAAAATTATAATAATAATAATAATAATAGTTTAAATTTAGGAATGGTGGTAAAAAAGTACACTGGTGTGCAAAAATTAAGGACGAGACGGTTTTTTCAATATAACTTTGTACAAAAGCTTTCCAAATCAACACATTTAATACCGTAAGTTCCCCAATACGTAAGGACATGTGTAATGTAAGCTAAACTTACTGAAAGAGAAATCAGAGGGATAAAAAGAAGCTTTATTGAAAAAGTAGCATGGAGCGCAATGCGACTGAAAGCCGAAACATCCCTGTGATGGTTGTCCAGCAAGAAACATCCGGTCTTTAGTAGGGGATATGATCTCCCCCGACTGCTAGGCAGATTTCACAGCGTCTGCCTAAGCTAAGAATGAGGGTGTCAATAAGTTGTTGAGGCATTGCTGCCCATTCGTCTTGCAGCGCCAATCGAAGCTCCCGAATCGTTACTGGTGGTAAGGTACGAGCTGCCAAGCGTCTGCCTAGAAAATCCCATACATGCTCGATGGGATTGAGATCCGGAGATCGTGCCGGCCAATCCATGCGTTCAATATCCTCACTCTCTAAGAGCTGTTCGGCAGCTACTGTGCGCTGACATGGTGCATTGTCGTCCATAAAAAGGAACTGCGGACCCATAGCGCCTCTAAAAAGACGCACATATGGAAGAAGAATCTCGTTACAATAACGGGTCCCGTTGACTGAACCTGCGTCGAAGATGTGAAGGTCTGTACGACTACCAAGCATGATGCCTCCCCAAACGAGAACACCGCGACCTCCATACCTGTCCCTTTCAATGATGTTCGAGGGATGATTGCGGTTTCCCCGCTCTCTCCAGATGAGTATGCGATGAGAATCGCTACTCAGACTGAATCCGCTCTCATCTGTAAAGAGTACTCGTACCCATTCATTGCCTCTCCAATTCCGGTATTCCCGGCACCACAGAGAACGCCTTTTCTGATGGGCAGGCGTTAGAGGACACACCGTATAGGGCGTCGTGCAAACAGACCACCACTGTGCAGTCTTCTGGCCACGGTAAAACGCGATATCTGTCGTCCAGTCGCCTATATCGTGTGTCTAGCGATTTCTCCCGCTGTCTGCCACCTGTTTCTCCTGGCCTGTAAGACAATATACCGGTCATCTGCGGGTGTGGTTCCTCGTGGACGACCACTACTGAACCCCCGGATAGCTGTTCCTGTAGTTTGAAATTGTCTCCAAAGTCGTGAAACGATGCTGTGAGCAATTCCGAACTCTGCAGCCACACTTGTCACACTGCGGCCTTCTTCCAACTTCCCAATGATTCGACCTCGGGTAAAAGCATCCAGATGTCGTTAACAGATTGATTATTCGCCATTTCTCTTTGAGGCAGCAACTCGGTGTGATTTTAACTGCTATACGGCGTGCAATCTCTTTGCCAGAAATACTGATCTTACACCGACACCATGCTTTATACTACTCAGACACTCCCCCATTACGTCTGCCTGCATATCTGCGCATGTGCTACCATACATCACTTTACTTAATCTCCTGATTGGTCTTTCTGTCCGCTCTGCTTCTTTCGTTCAGCTGTATATGCTAATTTTTTGACTTCGTCCTTAATTTTTGCACACCAGTGTATTTCTATGTAACTGCTAGAAATATTTTAGAAATTAACTAAGAAGTAGTATGAATGTTTTTATTATTAAGAACGATCCTACAACGATACAACTAATGTTAAACATAAGTGAATATAATGATAGCGATGAGGAAATAGAATTTAGAAAAGAAGATTTTCGGTACTCAACTGTCTTTCAAAGTTGTGTATCTAAAATTTGTGTTTGTGCCAAACAGGTATAAGTAATACAGTTTAGTTCCACACAAAAGGGTTTATATTATTTTTTCCAACTTTTAAGTAACTGCACTGTCAAGCTTTTATTAATTATAAAAATTATATGTCGTTATTATCTCTAGATAATGGAGAAATTTATCTTTTTCTTAAATTCAATATTAAATCTTAAGTAACAAAATTGCACTTTTTCAAGAATGGAAAAAAAGGACTTCATTCCCTTTTGAAACAATCTCTTTAATTAATCACGGATGAAAAGGTGCAATTTCGAATAAATGAAGCGTTGCAAAATGCAGAAATAGGTATTATTGATTTTGAACACCTGTTGTCATAAAGATAATTTTAAATTCGATTTAATTACTAAATGTCACAAAGAGGAAACTACAGACAGAAACAATATTAATCCATCAATAAAATGAATCATTATTTATTACAGCAATTCATTATAAAGACCTCTGAAGGTTTTAGCGTTACGTTTAACTAAAATGTCGTTTTTCCTACCCCCAAGAAGAAAGTTTAGTGTAGATGAATCAATAATTATGCTCAGCCTGCCAAACTGATACTTGAAAATACAATCATGAAAGCCAATAAATAAATATTCAAGTCATCATTAGTTGTCTTGACTGAAAAAGAAAGGCTGTGGTCAGGATTGGAAATTTACAAAAGTAAAATTGACGTTTAAACAATAACATTTGTAATTCATTATCGATTAAATTGTTGAAGTAATCAATTTTAGCTTGAAAGCAGAATATATTATTTGATCATGTTTAGCCATAAGTTTTACAAAATAGTATGCTTTCAAAAGCGTCTTCAACCAGAGTTCCCCCAAGGACATTATTTCTTCTAAGACAAATTGACAACTTAAAAATTGTTTAAAACAACGTTTCAGTGATGCCCTTCTTCAGTATTATATGAATGATCAGCTGAGAAAATATCAAAATGAATGGTGAATAAAAACCATTTTTATCCCTTAAACCTCTATTTTATTATCAAAATTTGACTCTTTCAGTACAAGAATCAGTAATGTTAATGTGGACAATATCTGGTTCTTCCTTGTAACATAAATTTTATTTAATGTTAAATGATTCTGTGCAGAACAATATCTAATATGCGTATATTCTTTATATTGCCATGCTAAGCACAAAAGTAAATCTGCAATTTTCATAAAAATTGAGTTACGGTCAACATTGAGTTAACGGTTGGCGTTGCGGTTCTTTGTCACATATTTTACTTAAATACAACGTTTTATGGTTGTTTCTAAATAAGAAATTTTTTTTTTTAATCTGAAAAAGTTGCATCTGGAGCAAAGAAATAGAGGTGCAAAACTTTAAACGGCAACGCCTGGAAAAAATCTTCATCAATCAATTTCTTACAGTTATCATTTTCAAGATTTATGTTTAGAAATTCTTCTTGAACACTCGTAATTTCGTGACCAATCGATCTCGCAATGAGTATTAAATGTTCGACGAGATTTTACGTTGAACAGATATAAATTGTATTTTTACCTTCTAAAACTAAATCCGTGAAGAAGTATCCAAAAGTAATGTTTAAACTTTGTAAAAAATTACACTGTTACGCAAAAAAAAAAAATAAAATAAATAAAAAAAAAATCAGCAAATACTTCTAGCTTAGACAAAGTGAACAAGAATCTAAACATATCCCAATGATTTTTTTCCTCGACTCATCATGTTTGACAAAGAATTTTCTCTTAAAGTATTTTTCACCTCAAAAGATGCATCGGAATTTCCCATTCATCACTGTCAATAGAAAGAGATTTTAAAGAATCTCGAAGGAAAATATTTTAGAGATACTGTTCAAGCGTTCAATTCTCTGATCCACAAATTTCCATAACATTTCGGAAATGGTAACTAAAGTGACTTTAGAAAATATTTGTTGATACCATTTTTTTGCTTTTGGTTATCTCAAAAAAATGTAAGTTTTTTTTTTATTCTGTCCTTTTTCTAATTTTTATCCTGCACTAGAAATTTTATTTTACACTGTGAAAAATAACATTGATAAAATTCAATTCGAACCAATGTAGCTGTTCTTACAAGCTTAAAAATATGTACAAAAACCTTAAGGGTGAATTTCAAGCATGGTTACTTGCTAAAAAAGAGTTTTGCTGTTATTAAAACCAAAGGGTATATAGTTCTTTCCACGCGCAGTTTGATATTGAAGTGAGGGAAAAAAAGCTTCTCTTTCTTTTAATCTTCAGTTTGCATTTTTTTTTTTTTTTTTAAGTTAGAGGAAAGCAGTCTTTGTATTTTAGCGACAGAAATGTCACAAGAATTTAAAATCAAATATGATGCCTACTGATTGCATAGTTGTTTTATTTATGTGTATCGTCACCTTCAGAGCAACAGTAAGATATCTAAGCTTAGAAACAACAGCAAGAAATCTAACTACCAAACGGCACGAGCTTGATGGTCACGGATCTCAACGAAATTCCCGATTTAGGTCAATTTGCGTTCGATATGAACCTTGGTAAATCGGTTTGATTCCATAGGCCCTAGTTTTGCCGCGATGGGGGTCCAAAGTTCCTAATTTAGCTCCAGAAAAGCAATGTTTTTTCCTTTGAAATTACACTTTCGTATCTTATTCTTGCTGTTGCACTGCAGTATCACCTAACTGAATGCGATCACAACATAGAATAAATCCCTCCCATCACCTGCATTTTACTAACGAGAGACGCGACAAATGTCAGGAAAGCAAACATTGTGCCAAAGCTTCAAATTCCGAAGAAAACGCTATTGCAGTTCTGAAGTCAAACAAGCAAATTCAAACCCTCCTTGGAACCAAACTAGAGACTATTGATTCAAAATATCTTACCTGGGCTCATATCTAGTACGAATTGACCTAAATCCAGAAGTTTATTCAGATTAGTGATCTTTAAGGTTTTGCCGTCTGAACCACTAGAAATGCAATGCCGCTTTAATTGACATTTGAAACTCTGGCGCAGTATTTGCCCTCCCTCCCAACACATTCGGCATCTCTTGTCAGTACAACGTAGAAGGGAGGATTATTCTTTGTTGTAAATGCCTTATGTTGACTGATACGGCATCGTTATTACAAGAAAAGAGTAAAAAAAAGTTAAATTTCAAATGAAAAACCATGGCTTTTCTGGACTCAATAAGCAAATTTGGACCCTCATTGCAACCGAACTAGAGCCTATGCAGTGAAACCGCTTTAGCTGGGTTCTCATCTAGTGCGACTTGACCTAACTTCAGAATTTCGTCCAGATCTGTGACCTTCAAGGTCATGCCGTTTGGTAGTAAGCCAAGAAATAACTGAGATATCCTACTATTGTTCTGAGGCGACGATATGTGCTGCTGTAATGTTTGGCACTTGGTTGTTACATAAGATAAGTTGTTGCGTTGTAATATCGTCGCCTAAGAGCAACAGTAGAACATACCCACGTATAACAGAAAGATATCCTACCATTAGTTGATCTGAGGCGACGATATACAAAGTTAACAACTTTCGGGAAACTTGCTTCTCTCATCCTAGATGACATCCGTAGTCCTTGTGGCTTAATCACCAATCCAAGAAGTGCATGCCATCAGTAGAACAGCTGGTGGTGCATGAAAATCTTCATTTTGACTTTGTTAGTAATGTTTGCGACAAATCGTAGTTCATTGCATATGACTAAACTCCTTGTAAATTCTGCAATACCTCTCGTACCACACAAAAACTTTACACTTCAAGCGAGTAAAAACACGTATTTAAAACTTCGACACAACTTTATTTTACCATTTGCAGGAAATAACACGAAAGGGCGCCGTATGGTGGCAACTTGCTACTGTTGTGCTGGGGGTAAGTTGTTATATTGTAAAAGCTTTCGAAAATAAAGACTTTCTAAAGCTGTCCAAAGAAAATGTATTCGTAAGCAGAAGCTTACGGCAAATGCTATTTTATCAGATTTGCAAGTAAAAAATGCTTTGAAATTATATTCGGCAAATGGCAAAAAAATAAGAAAAAACTATTCCTAACTTGCCTAACCTATCCATTGCCGCGTTAACATGAGACATTTGTATATTGCAATTTCCCGTTCCCGCTCCGGAAAATAAATAAATAAAACGTTTACATGTGAAAAGTGGGTGTACCTTGGAAAGTGGTATTACACAGCGGCCTTAGCGGCTATACTTAGTCGAAAGCAGGAGGAAGAAAGATCCAAATTTAACCGGGAAATAATCAGAATGTAGTTTTTTCAACGACAGAAAAGATCCATGTGAACGAGGCTAATGTGCACCATTGTGGGTGCAAGCTGTATCAATCTACAAGTATGCACACATCTTTTTATGTATGCAATTAACGTTATAAAATTATTTTTTACAAAAATATTACAGATCAACAACAGTTGCAGTATACCTTAAAGCATGATTCATAAAAGAAGTCGTAGAAGCAACTTGCAGAAAAACTATTAAAACTGCCGTTAACAGACCTTCCCCAGAGAATTGTTGAATAAGGACATACTGCTTAGCATATGAGGAAATATGAAAAGTTCCAATAATAAGTAAACCTCTAAAGCTTTATGAAACGTATAGTTTACTATTTTTTTTACCAACACTCTATTGAAACAATTCAAAATTTGCAATCAATTTCCTAATATTTTCGAAGAAATGAATGCTTAGTGATTTTTTTTCTAAAAAAGTCAAATTCCTAGAAAGAAAAAGTTGAAGACTTGATTAAAACTCAGTGATAAATTACATAATCAAGTTTCAGGAAAGTCTGGATGTTATCTCACGTTGATCGATGCTCTCTTTCCTATGTGTCTAGCACTTTAGGAAAATTATTATATTTTCCTTAATATTTTTAGATCTCCAAGGAAAAGTTTTTTGGAAAAGTCTCCTTGAAAAATTTTCATTAATCTATCCACCACACAATGGTAACGATTTTTTAAGAGTTGTAATTGCAATTGTTAATATAAATTATTTTATAAAAAAGCATTTAAAGTGTTCAAATACTCTTTTCTTGAAATTTTAAATGTAAAATAGAAATAAAAATTAAGAATGTAGTAAAAAGATAACTATAAAAATAATTAAGTAAATGAAAATGTTATACTTTTCAACTATAATTACTACAAGTATATAAAAATATGATTACAAATGCATGTAAAAAAGAATTTTCACTGCAGTTAAAAGTGTCATAAGAGAGTAAGACACCCTTGAAATTTAATGGAACACATTCTTGAATTTAAATAAAAACTAGCAAAAAAGTAGTTTAGGAACATTTACTTTTAATCCACCAAGGTTGGGAAATCTGACCTTGACTCAACTTCTCATTGTAAAAAAACACCCTTAATTTTTGAATTTTCTGACCAGTCTTCGTACATTTCTTCTTCTTCTTTTTTTTTTTTTAAATCTTAGTCGATTTATTCTGGTAAAATATGATTAAATATTGTGTCTGTTACCAGGAAACTTCTTCTTCGGGTTGTTCTTTGGGTATTCCATAGAACATTTAGCACAGTCCATCTAGCCGTGCAAGTGATTTTTTAAAAGTAAAAGCAGTAGGTTGTTTTTAGAACTTTGCTTGCATGTTTGATTTTAGAATGAGCTTCGATGAAATACATTTGACATAAAACACCAGAAATCGTAGTTAGGGGCGACTGTTTATCATTTTCATATATGTTGGAAAATGATTATATTTTAAATTTGCCGAAATAATAGGGGACTGTGGAGCAAAGGGAATTAGCGGGGCAAAATGAAATTGTGAAATATGTACCCTGCTTTTAGCGCCACCTGTCTCGTAATACTTCAGCTATGTAGTACCACATGTAGTCTGTTCGAATCAAGAAAAAAATCCGTCTAAAAATTAAAGACTTTGATGATACAAGCAATGTCAGCTCTTTGAAACAGAAAATTGACATTAAAGGAAGAAAGCCTTAAAAAATTAAAGAAGTTTTCAAATACCGTAAACGTAGGCTACTTTGGCCAGATTTTTAACTTTTCTTATTCTTTTCTCAATAATTTTATAACTATTAATATTTTCAAGCTGTGGAAACTTGTTTTACACATCTAGAGACCTCTTAATTTAATTTTTTAATATTGATCAGTTTATTTCCAAGTATTTTCATCCCTTATTATTGCTTTTTATTTGAACAAATGTTAGCCTTGCGTTTTGGTTACTAACTAGAGCCAAAGAAAGAAGTATGCTCATAGAGAAAAATATTTATTTGAAGGGAAAATAAATTTAACAAGAAGTTTGAGCCACACATAGTTGTTTTAAGGATTTCTTTTTTAAATATGTGTGCATACCTAGTTATTGTCTCAATTTACCGACGGAAAACGTCTTTTTATCAGTTATGGAGGTTGAATAATTTCATTAAGATAACATCATTCTTAAAACAAAAGATCCTACGTTTTCGGTCACTTCCCAAGCTTTTTGGTGCATTCCATGCTCTAATTATTCACTCCTTCTCTCACATGAACAGCTATCTTTGGAAACCTGATTGTTGTGACGTAAGTGTCCTAGTTCCGCGTATTGATGGATAATTCCGAGGTAGAGCAAGAAACACGTTTATTACTAACATTTAGCACACATAAGAAACAATTAACTTTGAGTAAATACTACAGTTCGATAACAATTCGATAGAGCTTCCACAGATTCGATGGTTGATGGCGTGAATCCATTGTTAGATTGATTGCAGGAGTCTCGTGCCCAGTTCGACGTGTTGCCACTCACTTGTTGCGTTCGTAGGAATACAATATATACAATATAACTCATAATAATACAATATAACTCACTCCATTCTACAATAAAAAAGTTCCGTAAACTTCCCAAGAAATTTAACATTATTTGTAAGAAGTAGATGCAACTGGGTAAAAATTTTTCTAAACCTCCTGTAACTTTTAACTCCTCTTCATCTTTCCTAATGAAAGCCATGCAACTGAGCCCTGATTCATTGAGTCTGCAATCCCTCGCTTTTTCCGTTCCCGAGAATTCGAGGTTCTTTCTTGTGTTTTTCCTGTTTAGAATTGTTTTAGCTATTATTTACTTTTCCAAATCTCTCTGGTGAACTTTTTCAAGTTTTTTGCTGAACTAAAGTAGGTCGTAAGTTTTTGGTTAAGAGATATGTTGTCATTGTCAATTTGAAAAAAAAAATAAATAAAAAACCTGAACAGAAATGAGAAGTACAACTATACTACGGCATGGAACATTAAATGGTGCTTGTAAATAGGTAGTCAAAAAACTCGTAGCTGATGTAGAACTGCTTCTACATGGATAAGTTTTAGAGGTTATGAAGGCACATGATAGCACAAAGAACTTAGAACCACAAGTATTGCTTCTTGAGAAGAGCTAGAGAAATTCTTGCAATACATAATTGAGTGCTTGGGGATGCCTTCTAGTGAAATCTGTCAAAATATGCTGAAAAAGTTGCGTCCTGAAGGTTGACATAAGACGTTGTATCTTTTTCTTCAGTTTTACCAAAGAAGGACCCTAGGTCCTAAGTATTCCGCGTTTACGGCACCTGTCTTCTTTATAAAAAAAAAGTAATAATAAAAAAAGTTTGAATTTTTCCTTATTTTTCTTGCAACTAAAAGTTTGAAATGCATATAAATGATTGCTGAAACTTTAACAGTTATTTTCTTGTGTTATTTTTGTGGTACCCCGTAATAGGTGACATCCTGCATAACCAAAGCATTTTCGGAAAAAATTAAGAATCATAGCTGAAACATTTGGTTTAAGTCTCTTACTTAAATTTTCTCTCTCTCTCTAATCCTGATCCCTGATTCCTTATTTTAAACTCTGTTTTTTACTGAACAATGATAGTATAGTAAGTGCGAAAAACAAAAGTAGCCCACATTCGGTTCTTTTACCCAATTTTAATTTTATATTTAGTAAAACCAGCTTCGGTACTTGAAATAAAAATTAAAATTATGAAATTTGTTATTATAGTAAAAGTAATCAGTATTCAGTGTTTTTTGGTTGGCATAATCCTACATCTGCTAATTTTTAAGCTGCTTTTCAAATTATTGCTTAATTTACGCAATGAAGTAAATTTTATCTTCTTTTCATTCCCAATTTCTAATTGTATTCCTTTTTTCATGATTGTCTTTCCTTTTCGTTTTTTTTTTTGACATTTATCCTTTTTATCAAAATTCTGTGCAGTTTTGTAAAAAAACTATTAGCTCAGCTGCGTGCTGAAGTAAAATGCAATGTTAAGAAAATCACTCTACACTGTTTCGTTACATTAAGAAAAATCTTTAATCATTATTCAATAATAACAAGTCAAAAATTTCCATTTATCTTTCCTTTTTCTCGAGTTTTCCCTAATTTAAATCGATGTCTTCAAGTTTTCTGACTTTGTTATTAGTTGACCATGGTTTCTTTCAGGATTGCTACTAACAGTAACGCAAATTATTGTATTATTGAATTTTTTTTTTTTTTTTAATATTATCTAAACAAATATTGGAAATATAAGCTAAAGATAAAAACTGCCTGACATAACCTCGAATTTTCCAGTAAAGATGTAGTGGTTTTATTGATTTTCCGCAGGTGCGAAGTTATTGATGAAAAATTGGAGAATCAAGTTTTTATCTTTGTGAGTACTGAAAAAGAAAACTGTGGCGTTATACCGGAACGAGATGAATAGAAAATGACTGAAAATTATATTCCTCGGGGAAAAAAGCTGTCTTTCGTGACAATCATTTTTGAAGTACTTAATCGTTATAAAAATATTATGCTTCAAGAAATTTTGATACTCGTATTAAAATAATGTTGCTTTTGCTTATGAAAAGAAAAACCTACTTATTCACAGGTGTAATAATGTCACTGTGCTGTTTTATATTACTAGTGAATGTGTTTTTTTTTTTTTGATATACGGGTCATTCTTCAAAAAGTGTAACTTTCCTGTCACACGCCTCTTACAGTAAAAACTTTAAGGAACAATTCATTTAACAATGATTTTTAACTTCATCGAAAATATATCTATATTTAAATCTGCCAACAATTAAAAAAAAAAGTATATTTTTGGTTCACAACATCTGAATTCTCACCTCCGTGGATGTTACACACTTTGTGTGACTGTTTATGTTGCTCAATAACTTGTTTAATTAAAAGTATATACTTATTTATTTATTATTCCTTTCCCAAGTGTTTCAAATACTAATTGTTTAAGTATATTTGATTTTTTAATATTGTGTTTTAGTTCGTTTTAGTAGGACAAGAAGTCATGTCACACAATAAATTCTCACTAATTAAGCAGTACTTTAATTAACATAGCTAATATTGGATTCCCACTAATCAATTAAATAGCCAATTGTTTGCACAATTAACAAAATTGCTCCTTTAATATTAAATTGGCCTCGATTTTTAAATGTTAAAAGTTTTTTTTTTTTTTTTTTATTTCTATGAACAAGTCATATTTTATTTTTTTTTAGTTATGAGTAAAATATATGGATCTCAGCTGGGACATTGTTTATGGTTACTTCTAGTAGGCAACCCTTTCATGTAAGAACGAAAAAAAAGAAAACAAAAGGTTTCGAAATTGAAAAATATTTGGGTTCAAAAGTTACGTTTTCTGGACCCATACAGGATTAGCATAAAAGAATATCCCGGTTTTAAAAATTTATATTTCTTAAACTATTAACCTTACCACTATAAAATATACAAAAAAGTAGAAATTAACTGTCCAAGTTTTTTTGAGCTTTAGTAATTTCTTAAACGTGCACGTTCCGCACTAGCGCAGCCAGAAATTCCTTCCGGAAGGGGTTTTTCTGGTCAACAGTCCTTACCCGTGAATTAACTACTGTATTAGGATTGGCAGCAATGTTAAATCCAAAACATCGGAAGGGGGAGGGGGTTGCCCCAAGCCCCCACCTCACTTTGCTGCGCCACTGACATTCCACAAGGCTGGATTGGCCGTGCAGATGATGATAATTAACCTTTTATTCGTTGGCCAGCCGGATCCTCAAACCTAACCCCCCATGGGATTCTTTTAATGAGGTTTCGTCGAACACAGTGTTTATGCACCACCATTGCATACAACATTGCAATAACTGAAAGATCGCATATGTTTAGCAATACGAAAAACTGACTGTGAAAAACACTCTAAAATGTATGTTATAAATGTTTGCACATTACGAAAGGCGAACACATCAAACATTTATAAGTGAAAAAAAACTTTCGCTGTTCATTACTGTTTTTATGCATTATTTATTGTGCTAATTGTTATAATTTATGAAATATACATTTTTAAAACCGGGATATTCTTTTATACTAATCCTGTATTTATGTATTTGTTTTTTTTATGGATACATTTGCACTTACTACCCCTGAAATGCAGTTTATCCAACAACTTAGCCTGCAATCCAGTTAATAAGTTTTAAGTTAGTGTTGTGATTTTATGAATTAATAATATGTACGAAAATCTGAATGTATTCAGGAACTAACAAGAAGTTTGAAACATTTTTGCAATTTATAACTGGCTATATTGATTTGGTAAGGAGTAACGAGGCAAAAAGCACCAGGTGACAGGAAAAATATCGACTCAAGACAAATTATTTCTGAGTGATTCTTTGAAACTTTCATTTTCAGAGACAACTTGTTAGAGATGTGTTAGTTGCCCGGTGACCAGGCGCGCAGACGTTGCTGGGCCCTGTTAATAAACATTTACATATTTTTAGAAGCAACGAATTCAGGGCCAATCATCAAGATTTGAGAAACGAAGAGCCATATGTTTATGATTATCAAGTAGAGATTAACTGCTATGGGTCCATATTTAAAAAAAAAAAAAACTAAATTTATATTTGAAGCTTTTGGCTGAAATTTTTATAAATACAATGCACACTTTATCTTGGTGAAGTTTTATTTCCTGTACAGCTTTCGTACGCTGTAAGTTTAATTGTCTTTTAGAAAATAATGCTTTTCAGACATTAATGCGAGATTAGGAAATTAATAAGAGGCACTGAGAAGTAGGATGATGTACGTGCTAAAATTAAAAATTATAGATAACCAGTTCAAATAGTAAGAAAAATTCTTTTCCGTTTTGGGAAAAAGGATAGAACTAGTAGGCCCTGTAGGAGCTATCATACAGCACGATTTAGAAATAATTTTCATTGAAAGTCTTTCTAGAATCTGAACTTCAAATGCATTTTACTCGAAATTTAAAAATGTTCAGTTAGGATCTTGTATTTTTTTCTGCATCATACACTCAATGGTTTTAAAAAAGGGGGACTGCGCTAGCCTAACATACTGAAATCTTTTATTTTCTAAAAAATGTCTTCTTCTTAGTCAACATCCTTCTTGTCTGTTGAGCCATTTGGTGACGAGCTAACCCTTAAAAGATGAACCTAAATGAAGAGGTTGTCGAAGAATTTTTCCCTATGGTCCAGGGTAAAGCAATGTAAAAAAGAAGAAGCCTTTTACAAATAATAAAGATTACACTAGGGGTACAACGAGTAAGCGATCTGTATTACTCCCATAAAAAATTGCATGCTAATCTGAAAAATAAAATCCCAAGAAATTGTCGTGTTGTTAGTTAAAAATCAAATAAGAAATTTAGATGAACTGTAAAACCGATTGCATATATTATTTCAACTAATATTGGTTCTGCCTTTATAATCGCTTAACATTAAATTTTTCAATTGTTTAGTTAGTTTACCAATTGGCAATAACATATAAAAAGAATATCTTAGAATATCCATGACAGATGCCTTCCGTGCCTAGTTCTTGGAAATTAACTTCAGAAGTTTTTTAATTAAATAAACTTACGATTTTTTAAGAGTTTTTTTTTTTTTTTTTTAAAGCCAAGATATGTAAAAATAAAGAAAATTACGTTTTCTTAAAAAAATACTCAAAAACTTACTGACTTTCAGTAATGAACTTAAAAAAACTACTAAACGTTCCTCAAAAATTTTTACGCATATGTAGAAATACATATTTTTTCCTCTATAATTAAAAAAAAAATTACACCTTGAATAATTACTCCAAATGCGTAGAATACAAAAATTTTAGAGCTAATGGATCTTTACTTTACTGCTTTTACAAAATACACAATCAAAGTAATAACTTCGGGTTATGTATTAATGTCTCTTGAAGTCAAACGACGAATGAACTTTTTACGCTGAGTCTTTTTTTTTTTTTTTGCTATTATCTCTTTGATTACTCGAATCTTTAATTTGGCAACACCTCGAAGAAATCAAACTCAAAATAAGAGCGAAGAAAAAGAAAACGATTGAAAAACAACCGAAGAAAATTCAGTTTTATCGCGTTTCACCCAGTAAAAAATGCGAAATCGGTAAAATGTGTTAAAAATATTTGCATAAGAAGATGCCGATAAAAAGAAAAGGTTAAGATTGATTATTTCCGCATTGGATGTCGAAACTCTCGTGCCCTGGATGCGAGGATTGATTACTTCCGATGACAAATTACAAAATAGCGCTTCTTTTAATGCATTCTAGATGCTATCTACCTCTGATGGATGTATCTACGCAGAGCAATATTTTATCGAAATTGAAGCAGAATTCCGATAGAGATAATTGATATTATCTCTATCGGAATTGAGAGGGACAGATACGTTGTTTTTTGTTTCTTTCGGTTTCAAACATTGAAAATATGAAACGAAACTGAAAGAAGTATTGAGTTTGTAAGTTTGACTGGAAAAAGTGCATGTATTTTGTTTCTTTTGGATTGAGATTAAAGTTTTAAAATAAATGTAGAAATGTGTGCCAATAGGATATTTTGTGTTGAAGAAGTTTTTAAATGTAAAAATTATTATTACATTTTAAATATATTTTTTGAATACATTTTACAAATATTTACTGAACCAAATTTGAAGTATTATGATTATATCATTATGATAAATCACTATTATAGTTACTCTTAAATCACGCCGTGAACTTTTGTGTCTTCTTTTTTTTCTACAAGGTTCTACATAATTTAATTGACTGCTCAGATTTCATAAATTCGATACAACTTGCTGTCCCAAGTATGACTCTTAGGAGTCATTCTTCTTTTAAAAATATTTTTACCAGACGGAACCATGTTAATAATTTTTGTCTTTTTAAATTTTAAAAGCTTTTTAGCATTCATTGTCATAATTTAGATATTTCCTAACTTGTCATTTTACAGTTTTAAGTCTTTATGTTTTAATATTTTCAACGTATAGTTTGTTTTAATTGATTTTTCTTATATTGTTGCCACTGTAACTGTATTCTTTCTGTAGTGTGCAATGCTTTTAATAAATAAATAAATAAATAAATAATATATTTTTTCCTAACAAGCTCTAGTTCTTTAAACAAAGATTAATAAAACAGGTTGCTTCGTCACTCTTACAAATAGCAGTTATTCACAATAAAGAAACTAAGCCAGAAAACCACGATTTTTATTCAAAACATTTCTTCAGAGCATATTTTTGGTACCGTAGCCAATATACTCTCACCCATCTTTGTAGTTAAAAAAAGTAAATAATGATCATATTAGCTTTCGATTGCTAAAATGTTTTCTTGCAGATTTTATTTTAGTTTACAGTTATGAGACGATAGTATTGTTGGAATTAATTGATCAATGTTTTTAAAATGGTATATTCACCTTTTTTAATACGTTTTAGGAAAAAATATTGTATTGAATTTTTTTTTTAAGCTGGTATACAAGTTTTGGATTAAAAATTACTACTCGTAAAATACTTTTATGAATCTTTAGTTATAAGCTATGAAAAATTCCTATTGTTGCAATTTTGTAAATTGAAATGACCCATATTATCAGCTGGTGTATAAGTTTTGGATCAAAAATTACTTCCTGTAAAATAATTTTATTTCATTTAATATACGAAACAACAAACGCTACGAAAAATCCCTATTGTTGCAAGCTTGTAAATTAAAATGATCAATATTTATCGGGCAAAAAAGTCCTTTTTTAAAAAATAAATGTTCAAAAAATAAATAAATAATAAATAAATAATAATAATTAAACATGAATAAATAAATAAGTAAAGATATATTATAAGTTGAAAAACTAGAGCATAAAAACTTTTCATTACTAACATTAAACATGTCAATAACGTATTAAGAAGCTTTGCATTTAAAATAAGCATATCATTTTATCACTTTTGCATATTGACTTAATGACTTTGCCTATTAATTATGTACAATTTATATTTATTGTTTTCATTTGTGTGTTTTTTTTTAAATATTTTGAACAGTACTTGACGTATACGGCTATATACTACGATCGGTCATTTGACCGACTGTGTTAGAAATAGGAATGTCTAAAGTGTTGGTATAATTAAGGTTAAATAAAAGCTTAATTTTTTTAAACCTGATGTTCTTTTAGATTTTTAAATGAAACTTAACAACCATGAAACTTAAAATTCAGACTGAAACAAATCAAACCTTCGGTTGAATTGAAAATGCTGTATACGCTTAACAGTACGGCATACATAAATTGAAAATGAAATGTTCAATGTTGTTTTAAAAATCTGCTCGTGCTTTTCAAAATATGTGGTTTTAAACAGTGCATTGTTTAAAGATGATTCCTACTTCTTGTGCTTTCTATGGTAACATATCTTTGGAAGTTTATCAGCGTTAGTTATATGTACGAATTGACTTTCACTTCAATAAATACACTATTTAAAAATGTCTTTGAAAAAACAGAAGAAAAGAGTTGAAATGGTCATTATTAGAAAATTAAGAACATCGGAAATGTCTCAGTTCTATGGGATTACGAAAAAATAAATAATGCATTGTATTTAAGGTACGAAATATGCTTTCTAAAGCTATCCGTAGAAGTACTATTAGATTCTTAATCGTGTTTGGAAGACATAATACAAAGTAAACTTTCAGAACTATAACAGAGTGCTTCAAACAATTATTTGATACCACAAGAACAATTTCCTAGGTAATACATCAATATTTTTTCATGTAACATGGCACATCTAGGAGAAACATTTTAAGGAAAAAATGCAGGAAAGTTTTTCTTTCCAAATATAAAGGTTATACTGGGTAATTCCCATCAATCAAGGCATGATAGTATCTGTGCTGTATCAAAAGAAGAAGTATCCAGCGATTTGTCATCTGACGCAATCAATTCTCTGTATCATGAACGTTGAAACCTCAACGCCTCACTTTGGTATAATCAATCTGAATTTGATTTTTACTTTCTTCTATATCTAATATATAGAAGAAAGTATTGGATTCGTGCAAATTTTCGAATTTCGAATTTTGACGGATTCGAACGTTTTGAGGTGTGCTGAGTCCATTTCGACCATTTTTGGAAAATGTCTGTCTGTCTGTGTGTATGTGTGTGTGTATGTATGTATGTGTGTGTGTATGTATGTGTGTCACGTCTGTGTGTGACCAGTTTTTTGTGGCCGCTCTACAACAAAAACTACCGCATGAAATCGAACGAAATTTAGTACACATATGTGCCCCTATGTGAACTTGTGCCCATTAGTTTTTGGCGCGAATTCCTCCAAGGGGGGTGGAGCAATGGGACGTTTTTCGAGTTACGCGTGCTTGCTATTCCTCAGGAAGTTACTGGCGGAATCAAACAAAATTTGGTCCATATGTTGGTATTAACAGGAACAGGTGCTGATTCAATTTTGGTGTCAATAACTCAAACGGGGGTTGAGCTGTAGAACGTTTTTTGTCGTCAATTGTGACTGCTGTATCTCAAGAAATAATGAACGGAATGAAAGAAAAATTTATCGGCAAGTAGCCCTTAGTGGGTATAAGAACTGATTTTAGTTTTGTGTCAACAGCTAAAAGGGGGGTAGCGCAATCACCCGTTCTTTTTTTCCATTTTGAGTGCCCTATCTCAAGAAGTAATGCTACGTTCTGGTTGAAATTTGGAATATATGTGAATCCATATGTAAACAGGCTTTGGTTCTATTTTAACGCCGATCGCTCCAAGAGGTGTTGATTTTTTTTTTTTTTTTTTTGCGAATAAAAATATTTTTATTAATGCAACAATAAGAAAGATAAATCGTAATAAATTGTCGTCTGCGTATTTCTCGTGATTTTAATTGTATGGAAATGATAGGAAATATCATCTCAATGATTTAAAATTTTTAACTGTTGCCATCTTATGTTTGTTAACAAATAAAATATTTGTAATTAATTCAAGCAAGGCTTTTAAAATAACTTTCAATTTTCGCTCTTTGCTTTGCTTTTGCAATAATTCAGACATTGGGATAGTCGTCAAGTTTTTGCATGTGTAATTTTGTTTTTGTTGGGAATATTGCTTCCTCGTCAAGCATGGGGAGGGATCAGAAAAAGGAAAAATATAGAAGAAAGTTTCGTGATGGCCACAACATACTAGTTATGCATTGTTCTGACACATTGTTGCAGATTGCTTGACACTATATTCTTTTAAAATATGTTAATGAATTAGCTAGCGTTATATATGTTTCGAAATTCTTACTTATGTAAGGATGTACTAAAAAGCAATCAGAAAGCAGAAAATGAAGATGTATGAGTTTTAAAATTTTTAACTTTTTGAGAACGATTATTTTTACTTTCTTCTATATCTAATATATAGAAGAAAGTATTGGATTCGTGCAAATTTTCGAATTTCGAATTTTGACGGATTCGAACGTTTTGAAATGTGCTGAGTCCATTTCGACTATTTTTGGAAAATGTCTGTCTGTCTGTGTGTGTGTATGTGTGTGTGTGTGTGTATGTGTGTGTGTATGTATGTGTGTGTGTCACGTCTGTGTGTGACCAGTTTTTTGTGGCCGCTCTACAGCAAAACCTACCGCATGAAATTGAACGAAATTTGATACACATATGTGCCCCTATGTGAACTTGTGCCCATTGGTTTTTGGTGCGAATTCCTCCAAGGGGGGTGGAGCAATGGGACGTTTTTTGAGTTACGCGTGCTTGCTATTCCTCAGGAAGTAACTGGCGGAATCAAACAAAATTTGGTCCATATGTTGCCCCTAACAGGAGCAGGTGCTGATTCAATTTTGGTGTCAATAACACAAACGGGGGTTGAGTTATAGAACGTTTTTTGTCGTCAATTGTGACTGCTGTATCTCAAGAAATAACGAACGGAATCAAACAAAAATTTTTTGACAAGTAGCCCTTAGTGGGTATAAGAGCTGATTTTATTTTGGTGTCAACAGCTAAAAAGGGGGTAGCGCAATCGCCCGTTCTTTTTTTCCATTGGGAGTGCCCTATCTCAAGAAGTAATGCTACGTTCTGGTTGAAATTTGGAATATATGTGAATCCATACGTAAACAGGCTTTGGTTCAATTTTGACTCCAATCGCTCCAAGAGGTGTTGATTTTTTTTTTTTTTTTCGCGAATAAAAATAGTTTTATGAATGCAACAATAAGAAAGATAAATCGTAATAGATTGTCGTCTGCGTATTTCTCGTGATTTTAATTGTATGGAAATGATTGGAAATATTATCTCAATGAATTAAAATTTTTAACTGTTGCCATCTTATGTTTGTTAATAAATAAAATATTTAATTAATTCAAGTAAGGCTTTTAAAGTAACTTTCAATTTTCGCTCTTTGCTTTGCTTTTACAATAATTCAGACATTGGGATGGTCGTCAAGTTTTTGCATGTGTCATTTTGTTTTTGTTAGGAATATTGCTTCCTCGTCAAGCATGGGGAGGGATCAGAAAAAGGAAAAATATAGAAGAAAGTTTCGTGATGGCCACGACATACTAGTTATTTGAAGTCGTCAGGAACACCGTATATGAAGAGAAATTTTTCAATATTTATTGAAGTACAATAACAGATGCAGATATAGTTTAAAAAGCTTTATATTTGGAAAATCATATGAAAATTAGTTGAACAATTGCTGATGATACTTCAAAAAAGATACAAAAAAAATATTGTTTTTCGAATGAATAGCACATTACGCAAGAGTTATGAGATAACTGTTGATGGAAAAGTTTAGAACCAAGATTTTCAACAACTGGTCCCCGGAAAAATTTAACTGGTGCTCGGGGATCTTTTTCAATTCGTATAAGAATTGTGTTTATTAAAAAATAATATTTTACACAATATTTTTTACGTAAATTCTGTCATTTCTTTTTAGAAGTGTCTGTGGTTTTTCTTAGAGTTTTGGAGTTTTTTTCACAGAGGATATATATAATAATTACAATAACTACATATCCTAATGTTGAAATATTACTCAAAGTAAATATTAATACCTTTTTTTTTGTCAAAAAGAAGCAAAAAAAAAAAAAAAAAAAAGCACTCTGCAGCATTATTTCAACATATTTTACCGGATCCTCGGATCAAAAAAAGTTGAGAAATTCTAGTTTAGATTTTTATGAATTTACTGATTATATATATCTATATATATTGAGAAGTACTCAAATAAAATGTAGGTAATCATCGATCAGTTAATTGGAAGATAGTATCACAGCTTTGTGACAGATGATAAAATGTTCGTTAAAGCGGAAGATGTAGCTCTTAAAATGAAGTATTAGTGCCTAAATAATGCGTAATTCATAAGTTAACTGCAAAATTAATGCGTTACGAAGAGCAGGGTTAAATAACTGATAGAATACTATCAATGTGTTATTTTAATTTATATTCGTTGGAATTTCCGAAACACAAAACTTGAGCACTTAAGTTTCAGTGAAATATTTGCCATTTGCGTGTTATTATAGTAATGAGCATGTTTTCTTTTTCTTTCATGACCGTATTGTAGCGTGCTCGAAGTGGCAGAAAAAGTAGTGGGGGAGGGGGAGGGTCTGCTATTCCAATGGCGACCAAGCTTAGTTCGCTCCTACCAGCCAGAAATACAGGAATTCGTAACTTGTTTTTGCATTTTGTTACAGGGTGTGTGGTTTCGGAATCACTCGAACGGCGATATGCTTTGCAATTTTTACCTTCTTGTAGAGAAGAATGTTGCACAAACATTTCAAATGTTCAACAGACCATAAAAGAAAGCTGCTTTTCAACAAATCAAGTTAATTTAGTTGAATAAGTCCTTCAAAAAAGGCTGGGCAGACGTCGCCGATGATTTCCTTTCTGAACATCCAACAACGGTCAGGTCTGACGACAACGTGATGCGTGTTCACGATATTTTAAAATTCGTCCGTCGTTTTTAGCACCCGACAAACTGACAAACTCCTGGAACTATGAACATTTCAACATTGGCGACACGTAGATAGTTACCGAAGATTTGTAAATGAGGAGGGTCTATGCGAAGCTCGTGTGAAAAGTGTTAACGGAGACCTAAACTGGTAGGAGCAAAGGCCACTGCGGTTTCTTAGGTAATTTCAAGTCCTGGACTGGCACACTGTGATCTTTCTTTTGTGTGCCTCCGTGTATATATATATATATATATATATATATATATATATATATATATATATATATATATATATATATATATATATATATATATATATATATATATATATATATATATATATATACAGGTAGTTATCAAAATAATGGAAACACCTGAGAATAAAAGTCACATCTTTTGAATGCGCTTTGTAAGTAATAAGGAATAAAATTAAAAATGTTTTTTTTCTCTCAAAATAGCGATGTATATAGTATCTAAAGTCATTAAAACATACACACCGAGCTGTAAGACAAATCGTCAAAGCAAAATAGTGGGCGGGAAGAGGATTGTAATGTCTAAAAAGCGAAAAACAACAGAAATATCATGGGCAGTAACTGCTACGTTTTCATAGACATAACAACACATATAGAATACATTTAACTACTTTAGCTAAGATTTTGCGCTGTTTTAATGTAGTATTGACATATATATATATATATATACACACAGTACTAAATTTTAAATCAACGTCACTTAATTAATTTTTAGCTTAAAATTCATTGGGACTGACTGAAAAAAGTTTGAGACCTTTAAAGGATCTACAGTGGAGAAAATTGCAACTTAAGAACTATTTTAAACGAAATAAACATTTTTGATTGTATTTGTTCGTCTTAATAACTGCTTATAATCAAGCGTGTTGCTACTTTGGCTCAACCCAGCGGTGTTGATTTTCACAATAGATACTGTTTCACCGGTGATATAGGGTTAAATGAAGCGTAAAAAATCACTATATGCGGAAGTTTTAAAATATTGGGGTCAAAACTGTTACTTTTAGTCACTGAAATTGATAGAATGGGGGGGGGGGAACTTGAAGCGAGAAAAAAAATCCCAACGTTCAATTTTTGATTAATATTTTTTTTCATGTCCGATTTTTCAAATAAGGTGTCTTTATGACGTCTCAAGTCATGAACTTTGTCGCGCTACTCCACTGGCACGTCGAATGCTTACGCTGTCTACCGCGTTTCCAGATTATGATAAATAATAAGCGAGTTAAATATTGCGCTCCACGCTTACTATGAACCATTTCGTTGCCAGTATTTGTGAGTAAAGAAGCAAATTAAATAATGAACTCTCTGAGCTAATGGCATCGGTAAATGGCATTTTATCACCAGTGATGTCATACGCAGAAGCGTAAAATATGAAATCGAATCTACGCACCAATTATTAAAAAGTATTAAATTTTGTCAAATTATTGAAAAAATGGTTTAATGCTATGTCTTTAAACATGCTCTTTTAGAAAAAAATAACTTTTAAAACTTCAGAAACAAGCCAATTACGCTATAAAAAAGTTCTGAGTAGCTAATACATTTTAAACAAAGTGCTTAGTAGAAAAATTTTAGTACGAAACGCATATGAAAATATTATCATTTTTTATTTTAATTTATATGGACTTTTTAAATTGTTATTATTGATCCTAACTTTTAATAATATGTAAATATTGTTTTTGACGAAATCCCTCGCACGGAAGCATTCTGTAACGATGGCGGCATATTTTACTAACCTCTTTCGTTTTTTACTTACGTCAATTTTTAACTCAGTATTGCGTTGAGTGAAATTAAGCAAGCATACATAATGAAGAAAACGAAGTGTCTAGACATAATTTTCAGGATACTTTTCAAGGGATTTCGATCTCATTAAAAATTATTTCTGATGAAATTACTCTCTTCAACATATTTCATACTTCTGAATATTTTTGTTTTAGCTCAAATATGTCAGAATATTGTCACATTGTCGTCATTGTTTCATTTAAGGACAATGGCAACTGAGAAAAATAAAAAGACTTTTCAATATTTTCCGTATTTAAGATAAATGTTACAAAACATGTGTTATTTAAGCTCTTTGAGGCACCGTGACTTCGCTCACTAACTTCATGACTTTGAACAACCTTTTTTTTTTGTATTAAACTGACGCTTTCACTTCAACAATTGACTGAAAAAAATATGATGACTTCAAACGAAAACAATGCGCCTCACAGAGTTTAAATACACTTTAATATTGCTATTTAATCCAGATTTTTTAGCTATTTGATAGTTTAAATGTTCCTTTGAATTGCTATTTAAACTACACATTTTAGTTCTTTGAGATAGGATTGCTTCAATTAAAACCAGCATTTGTTTTAAAAAAAAATCAATCAACTAATTCATAGATTTAAAAAAAAAAATGGTGGCCTCAAATGGCTAAAATGCCCTTTAATACTTGCTAGTTAAACCAGATGTTTTAGCTCTTTGAGGTTCGGTAGCTTTGTTTGAAGTTATATTTTTTTCAAATTGTTTTTTTAGTCAACTGTCATCGAGACTTTAACAACTGAAAAAAAAATGGTGACCTCAAGCAAATCATCGGGCCTCAAGAGTTAAAATGTCTGACATAAATATTAATATTTGAAATTATTTTGGACACCTTTCTCTTAATAGATTGTTCTGTATGTTCATTATTTGTGCATTTGCATATGTGCTCATCATGTCCTTTAAATTGTGCCTTTCAATTTTGCTGAAAGATTGTCATCAATTGGTCGAAACTCAATTCATCATTTTTTGTCTTTAAATATTATTACTTATTTCTGTCATTGTTATTCCCCTTCTGAACCACAAGTATCTAAAATTTAATGAAACGAAAAGGTACAATATTGTTAAATCTAAAAACTTGAAGTTGCAATTTCTCATTTATTATGTAACACTGAGAGATAGAATCAATAATGGCGAAAAATTGTAAATCATTTCTATCGAGGGTGAAACATTTGCATAGGTTTTGAATAAAATGGAGCAGGATACTAATAAAATCATATTCAATGCAAATATTCATGCATCGAATCACTCATTAATGAAAAAACAACAACTAAAGCAGTGTGCAACGTAGGTTCTTTATTAAATGCGAATTATTAATTAAATAATAAGAACCATTTATTTTCCAAACGTGCGAAAGCAGTAACTTAATTGAAGTTTCAGAATAGTTATGGAAATTTGTAAATAATACTAAGAAATTGACCAAAACAAAGCATGCATTTTTATAAAAGTGTTCTGTTATTATAAAATTTAATTCAGCATACACATCATAGAAGTCTCGAAAGACTAATTCCTCTCAAAAGCTAACTCTGCTGACAAATGTATGAACGAAGTTGACGCTTTTGTCGGAAGTATTTTCATCCAAAAACTCACTTATTTTGCATTTAAAAACTGGTTCTTTGTAGCCCCAAAAGCGTGTCTGCAGTAATCTGTAATTTGGGTCGTTTAATGTTGTTATTTATTTGTAATTTAAATATATTAAATGGTTTTAAAAATGCTGCAAATGGGAGGAGGGAGCATTGTTCTTAAATACATTTTTGACAATGCTTTTAACTTTACTCTTTTTTACGCAAGTAGAGGAATGTGGGGCAAAGTGAAATAGTTAAGATTCCTTACTTTTTTTCAAAATAAACCAGTTTGAAATTTGTTCTGAAAATTACTGTACATAAAGTAAGAACAATATAATTTTATAATAAAACTCGCATTGAAACATTATTTTCGGCATTAAATTTGTACATCCAAAAAAGGATGGAAATGTTACACTGTATTTTTAATGGGGCAAAGTGAAATATAATATACTTTTAGTATAAAATATGCTCTTCGGTTATTAAAACTATTTTTGATAAAATAAATGAGCAAATAAAAGGATTCATGAATAAACGAAATGGAAATTGATAAAAATAAATAAATAAATAATTTAATATATGAGAGAAAATAAATCAGTTAATAAAATAGTAAATGAATAATAAAATAAGTGAATGAATGAATAAACAAGGGAAATATTAAATAAATGAATGTTTACGAAATAATTAATAAATGAATTTTTAAGTTATTTGTCAGAAGATTGAAATAGCAAATAAAAAGAACGATTTCACTTTTCCTCATCCACTTTGCTTCGCATACACTTGACTAATTGTACGAAGCTTTCAAAATACGAATGAGCTTACATTTACTAATGCACCGAATATTAGTAGGTCTCAATTAATATTTAAAATGTTAATAATAATAACTTTATCTTTTAATAATACCAAAAATATTTTTTGACTCACAACAAAATATTTCAATACAAGTATCCATTTTTGAAAATTGCTTGTATTATCATATTCTTTGATTTTCAGGGGTAATTTTTTTCTTGGCTGGGTATAGACTACATGTTTTACTACTTAGTTAAATTATGACCAGATATGTGACGCTTAAAGCAGAGAAATTATTTCACCATTTCACTCTGCCCCCTCTATTTCCCTTTGCCCCACTATTTCTCTTCACCCCATATTCCCCTACTGTTTTCCCTCAAATCTGGATTGCACATAAGTATTTACGTGTTAAAATAAGTGGTTTTAAGCAACGTATTTAATTCTGCACTGTTTAAAAATGAAAGGTGCGTCCCGACCGTAAATCTGCTGTAAATAGGTTTTTGTTACAAGCAATGTATGTGTGTAAGGAAGTGATACCAAAATGTTACTTCATAATTTAACCTGCTAAAAAGTTTGTGGCACGTTACGAGGAGAAAATCGCCCTTTAGAAGATGATAAAAGTAAACCTAATCCTGATAAATGGTGCGTTTTGAGTGTACAAAATTTTAACTTTTGATGTTCACATATTCAACCACAAATTTCAGAAAAGTTGTAAAATGCGCACCAGGCTTTATTTGTTAGTAAAGTTTCTAAGCAAACATTTTTGGGACCATTTACGTGTCTAATCAAGTCATTCAATATTTTTTATAAATATAAAACTAGAACGTAAGATTCTTCAAAAGAAAAGTTGTAATAAAAAAATTAAAAATAGTGACTCTTTCAACCATATATAGTGGTTACCTCAGAAGTAAGACATGAAATTTTATTCGTTGACTGATTTTCTTAATCGTTCTTAAAATTTTTGCAGCCAATAATGAAAATTGAAATACTGCAAAGTAAATTACTGAATTATACTTGGATCTCTTATTATAAATGTTATTCCATAATGATATACAAATTTTATACCATTATAGAAAACATTTTACTCTTCACTTTTTACAGCTGTTTTCATCTAAAATTTTCGTAAAAATTTCATAACTGTAACCTAATTTTCTACTACCCTTTTTTCAGCGCTTA
This sequence comes from Uloborus diversus, assembly GCF_026930045.1. Taxonomy (NCBI): domain Eukaryota; kingdom Metazoa; phylum Arthropoda; class Arachnida; order Araneae; family Uloboridae; genus Uloborus; species Uloborus diversus. The sequence continues at coordinate 115,917,619 of NC_072735.1, forward strand.
AACTAAGAATTTTAATAGTAAAAAGAACCTTTCAATAAGAGTGATGTTGAAAATCCTAGTCTCGCGATTTTGCCATTTAAAAAGAAAAAAAAAGCTAGATTTTTGGTTTATTTTAATAAACTTATTTTCCGAACGTGAAAGCTCTGCACGTCTTTTGAGCTGAACGCTCATTTGTGTTGAAATACGTGCTAATTACCACTAAGTGGTTTAGTACACTTGATGGTATAACAATCAATAGCGGGCACGGGACTAAAAATTACACAACTATTTTCCAATAATTTACTTGTACACTTTTTCTAATAAGCTGGTGTAAATGTTTTTAAATCAGAAACTAGACGAGTTACTTTATCAACCCTCCAATCCAATTTATCTAAAACTATCGGTTATACAAGATGTCATAACGATTAAAAAAATGGTACAACCAGCCCCGTTAGCTCCTTCCAGTATTAATATTAAAGTGTAATTAAGTAGTATCATGTAGTTTTTGACATTGTTTCGCTTTCCTTGCTCTACTTCGTAATTTTTTTTCTCAAATTGAAATTTCTGCCTTCAAAACTCTATTTTTTTCTGTTGCCTTAACCATCTAGTGCCAACCTCTGAGTCAACTTCATTGAACTTGCTTTTTGTGGGCCTTATTATCAACAGAAGTTTTCGTTGTACATTTTTATATACTTAATGGACGTCAACTGTTATTTTCAGGTACCTTAAAACGGGGCATATTGCATCAAACACTGTATGCCGAGATACATCAAGCAAACCACTTGTCGTTCTCCTTGGTTAAACAGCTTTAAAATTGCAGATACTTTGCTTGACATTGTAAAAATGCCAAAAAAAAAAAAAAAAAAAAAGGAAATAATAATAAATTAGGAGATTGGTTATAAATTGATTTCTAACTGAAGTGAGAGACAAAAAAAAAAAAAAATAAGACGCTTATTAAAAATAAATTAGTTTTATTCCATTCAATGATGAAAACTTTGTCCGAGTTCTTTTTTGCCGCACACTGTACATTGAAATATCTTCTCCTAATAAAAATCGTTTGTTACAGAATACATAGAGTAATCTCATTAGATTTAACTACCATTGGTATTGATTTTATTGCATGTTGATTACTAAGAAAAATTTCTCCTACCCATGTGTGCTATCTCGCGGACCCTATGAAGACAGATTGCACAAAAGCTCCTTTTTGGTTTTTTACAACTAATGAATAACATTAAAACATAAAAGCAATGTAGCAATGAAAATGAGTGAAAGACAATTTATGCGAATAAACTTGGTCACAAATAATCCGTCATAACTTTATTGCTAATGAAAATATTGCGATCAAACTTCAAAATTAATTTGAATACATTATTTCTTCTAATATATTTACAAAATTTTACTTTCGCTACCTTTAGCCTTAACACAGAGCTTTGAACGTGTCAAAAAATTTTGGCTATGGGCCGCAAGTCACTTGCTGATATTTTATCCCATGCTTTGCATAAGGATTTCTTTACTTTTCAATCCACTATTTAGTTTAACCAGTTGAATGGAACCTTGAAGACATCTCTGATTTTTTGATCCATACCATATACCGAGCTATCTATGGTCCAGCACTCCTAAAGATATCGTTTCACTTGGAGGAATTTGTGACCACGAGCATATTTAACGTCCCCCTGTCACCATTAAGGAAGACGGTGGATATTCGACCGGATAGGATCTGACCCGGGAAACTCCGATCTCAAGCCCGACGCCTTTCCGATCAGGCCACCATGACAAGTGCTTCAGTGTTACAAGGGGCTGCGGAATCGGAAAGAAAATTGCCGACTCCTGGACTTTGAGACGTCCGATTATGACTCCTACTCCGGCTTTTTTTTTTAAATTTATTTATGTATTTTTCGTTTCAATTTCCTTTCCTTATTGGAAGGGGAAAACCCCTAAACAAATATTGCAATATTATTTCCTTTAAAAGCGATTTTTGCGTTACATTTAATTGTAAACCGAAGATGCATACAACGTTACAAATTCAATTTGAAAATCAAATTTTCCAATAGTTGAAATTTAAAAAACAAGCTGCTTTAAGGTTACTTAAAGATCCCATTTTTTAAAAATTTGAAATGCATTAATTTGCTTCCCTTTAATCTTTAACGAATAGGTGTTGATCAAATCATATGCTTTCAATTCTTGAAAGCTGTAACTCGAGAGGAAAAAAAAAAAGATGTTTTGCTAAGTCAAAAAAAAAAAAAAATTCTTGAGAGGGGTCGAACTGTCCCGTCTGACGCTCATCTGGTGAGTGAAACCCATAAATGATTTCGGAGTTTATAAAAATATAAATACTTGAATTCTGGGAAAATTTCCCAATAAATCTTATATTACATTTCATCTATAAAATTTAAACGAAAATAGGACACTATGTTGGGGAGAGAGACCGGGTATATGTACGCCTGGACCAAGTTTTACACAAAATGTGGTAGTGAACAGCTTTGTACGAATACCTCTTACTATACCTATCTTTCTTTTTTTTGCTCAACTTTTAAAATAAACTTTTATTGACTGCGTTAGAATTAACCTAAACAAGATTTTAAGGTTAACTATAATTATTGAGTGTTGTAAACAAGAAGTCATGTTCTTATTTTATTTTATACTTTTTAGTGAGAACCAAGTATAAAGATAAAGTATTTAGTTTTGGGTTTGCGCTTCCGCGCCAACACTTATTTTATTTTACCGAGCACCCTCACAAACTTCCTCCAGAGCTACGGGTTCCGATCGGCGCAAGAGATACATTTCTTTTATTATTTTATAACTGAGCTAGAAGTAAAAATTATACTATTATCGTTACTTGAGAGGGATTTCTTAGAAAATGTGAGGCTACAAAACCGTTTGCTGACAGTTGCTATTAGTTGAAGAGAATTGAAAAACCAGCAAATTAGGAGACGGCATAGGTAGCTATTACAGAAAATTCGATTAAAACAATCGATTAAACGAACAACTGTAAAGACAGCTGGTTGCCACTGAAAGTTATTTTCTTACTTATAGGCCTTTATACATGCAATCAAACTAATTGGTAGTCAGTTTTTTTACAAATGCAAGGAGAATCAGTGGATATTAAGGAAAAAAAAAGAATCCCGGAGTTGGAGTCAGCCTGTTTTCTAACGACTCCGACTTTTCATCCATATTCTCATTTCTTTGTCATTGTGAAAGGCATGTCTTTAACGCCGAAACACGTCTGCAGAAATTTGCAAGTTGTGCTAATTGACGTTGTCATTTCTAATTTTAGTTTATATGCTCAAATGTATTTATTTAAATTTTAAATATGTGAAGGATTTTTCGGTCATTGTAATTTGATGTCATATCATTCAAAAATGCGAAAAGAACTCAATTTTGTTAATATTTATCTTCAATTTACCTATTTGATTTTTTAGTCTACACAACTTTTATTCTGTTGATGCACTAAATAAACCAACTATAATAATTCTGTTATTTCTTTACATAGAAACATACAACTAACTTTGGAAACAAATATTTCGTCTCTGAACTATTCAAAATCAATTATTGGTTATTACCAAGCATTGGTCAATACCACCAAATTAAACGCATTTATTGTGCTAGGTTCAAGATATACGTTTACTATAGGAGAACAATATTTACTTTCTTGAATTTGATTAAGGCATCATAAACATTTATACTCCCAAAACTCTGGTTCAGATGAGCTATTATGTTTTTATGTGGGCCAAGCATTGGGCAACAGTCGTTACTCTATGCTCCATATCAGCTGCTGATATTTACTACCACATCATTTTGTTTATTTTTTGTACTTTTTGAGCTATGAACTGCTTGCTGTTATCTTATTATCTGTAATTGCGTTCCAAGGGAAAACACTAAAGCGTTCTTCTTGCGTAAGACGTCGTAAAATAATATATGGAAGAATTGTTTACTGCTTGCAGCTCAGATGATTCCATTACTTTAATATTTCGTATCAGTAAGTAAAAAATGTATCGTTAGAGCTTGGTGCAAAAACACTACCACAGCAATTTTAAATAATTTATTCAGAAACACCTCTACAGCAAATTACAAAGAAAATCATATTTAAAAAGAATTGATTTAGTATTAAAAAAAACTTTGAGATGATTTGTTCAAAATAAATAGACCAAAACAAGCAAAACAGAGGAAAAAATCAAAACACGTGGAGGATTGCGGATGCAGCAGTGCCCAACCATGAAATGAAATATATCGTAATTCTTTTTAGATAAAGATCTCCTTAAACACAATAAATGAAAGACGTAAAAGTGTACGAAATATATAGTCTAGAGGTAGGGAAAGTGTGGCCCTGAATCAGTATGCGGCTTGCGTGAGTTTCTGTCGTGCCATTTATAAATAGTTATCTCTTGTATTAATTAATATTTGAACATAGTAATTGTATCATTTTAAAAATCAATGTTAACCAAATCTTTGTAACCGTTTTATGCGGCCTCCTTTATTGTCACCTAGTTTAAATGTAGCCCCAATTCAAAAAAAAAGTTTTATGATCTAGTCGTTAAATCAGATTCATATTAGCATTAAAAGACTTTCTACTAAGTCCGTCAAACTTCATCAGTCATTTCCCAATGACATTTTCAAATGACGTATCTGGAATTTCTTTACCAATACTTAAGCACTGACGATAAAATTTGTTATGTTAAAAACTTTTAAAACAGTTCAATTGCTAATTGTGACGTAAAAAAAAACAAGCTTGGACTGACAATTCTAATTTTATCAATACTTAATTATAGTAGACATCATGTAACTAACAGAGAAAACATTTATTAACAAACGTTATTCAATCAGTATCTACTTTTTTTCTCATTAAAAAGCTTTTTAGAAGCCTTATAAAAAGCTTAATTTTGTCTTTCGATTAGATTGTTTTATTTATAAGATAAAGGAAAAGCTTTGCGTTGCTAAAAGATAGTAACAAAACGAGGAAAAAGTTTTTTTTCATACTTTTATAACTCATACAAAAAGCCAGTAGATGCATTTCCTAGACATTTGGGAACGTCTAAAAAATGATGTGATATCATAGTTTCAGAACGACTTTTTTTCAAGAAGTAAAAGAGAAGATATAGAAGAGATTTTTTCAAAAATGTTCACATCGAAAAAGTTTGAGTTTTATATTTAAAGAACACCTCCTTTGCATATGGAAGTACTCTGAATTGTATAAATATCTTCTTTTATCCAGATACGAAAATATCTTATTTTGATAATCTGAAACATTGCGAAAATAAAAATAAAAGGTCGAGATTCAAATTTGTTTTTGGAGCTCGGAAAGCATGTTTGTGATAACGTATCTTACATTGCATTTGAAATCAAGTAGGCATGCACGCCCACACGCATAGCGTAAATCTTACTAGTAAAAAGGTTAAACTGTTTTTTATGCTTTTAATTATTCCCTAACACGTAAAAGTTGACGCTTTTCCAATTCAGCAGTTACAGATAAATTTTGTAATCCATTGCCTTTTTATAAACTCGAAATTACGCTGTGCAATCCGTAGGTATAAAAGAATCAAATACCAGTCTTATAATGCTGTCCATTCGAATACATCGAAGTATAGTTCTCAGAATTCTCGACACCCAAAGGCAAACAATTCATGTTCAGTAGTTCGTTTCAAATAAATGCTACAAGGAGACAAAACTTAAGTTGAAAATTAACAAAGTATAGCAGACCCTTGTTTTACGTGGGTTTATTTTGCGCGGTTTTTATTATAGGGTAAACCGGGGCACATTTACGCATGGGGTACGTTTACGCAGTGCCCTTTATTCAAAACGAGTTAGAAATGGAGAGCCAACAGTCACACCAGATTGATACTACTTCCTAGCAAATATTCTCACAAGTTTTTGAGCATTAGTCGAGCTTTGGTTTAGCATGTGGATGGAAAAATCTATTTTCTACCGAGCCGAGTAAATTTTGTGTTGAACGTTTTGAAGCTTATTGTGAATAAATAATACTTTTTTAAAAACAAATAATTATGTAAAAAATAGCAGAATTTTTCCTTTTTTTTAGAATTGTATTTATGCGGACAGAAAAGTTATTACATTTTGTTGCACATTAAAAATAAATCCGTACTTGACGACGGGGCACGTTTACGCAGTTTCATTGGGACACATTTACGCGCGTTCTTACTGTGTCTTACTACTTTGTCTTGCTTCTAAACAGGCCCCGGACGATTTTTTCACTCTGTAGTGTTTCAAACCTTTAGTATTTTCAGGTTCACAAAATTCACCATTCATTTTAAATTAAGTAACAGATTCGTATCGTATAGTTTACAATCATATAGTGTTGTCTTCATGCCTGTTCAGCTTTAATTTAATACACTATTCAGCCTATAATACATTTTCTTGATTTTAAAGATGGTAAGACATTTCGTTCAAAACACTAACAGAACCACGTTAGATGTCAAAATAATGAAAATCATCGATAATCTAAGTATTTCTCCCACTAGGCCTTCCGCAATGCCACATTTGAACTACATCAACTGAGACCATTTGAAGAGGTAATACCAAAGCTTAGGAACTGGGAAAGGATTGTGGGCATCCTCTTTTTATTCCTAACTGATACTCCGATTAAAGAAGCTCTCACAAAAGCAGTTACAAACTACAAAAAAAAAAAAAAAAAAAAGGAAACAAAACGAAAAAAAAAGGGGAGAAATTACTTTAAAATTTACAAGTTTCTATTAAAGCATAAACAGAAGACATCAAAGAAAAAAGTATGAAACCAAAACATGCGACAGGGAAAAACTTAGTACACTCTGTAAAAAGGAAATTAATAAACGATTATGTTTACAAAGTAGAAAATTGTGCTTGCATCTATTGTTTGGAAGCACACAACAAATCAAAAAAAGGACAGGACAGGGCTCAATGTTTTAGATGTCAAAATGCAGTCCCATGACAATTATGCGAAAAGAAATACTTTGTTTTTGCTAGTAAAATCTAACAGTGATGAAGAAGATGACAAAATAGTTTCTGTTTTTAATTAGCGACAAGCCCTATGATTTTAGTTTAGCCTATAAAATATTCTTTAATTAATTATTTGTGATTTTTCTTATTTTCAAAGTGTTTTAAAAGAAATAAAACATTTAAAGTTGGTTAAATACCTATATCACTTACTCCTTGGTATCATATCTTAAACTTACCCCACTCGATGCGTAAACTTGCCCCGTGTTCGGGGCACATTTACGCAACCAACTTGGGCTCAAAAAAACATTTTTTATGGTTAAAAAGCTGAGCAACAACTGAATATACAAATTTTGAATCCATTAACTGCTTTATAAAACCAAAATGTCTAGAATTTCCTAGGTTCAACATAAAAAATAAAAAAAATATTGAAAAAAATCCTTGTAAACGTGCCCCGGTCTACCCTACGCGGTTTAAAATTTGACACCTTTATTTTATTTTACGCGGATGCGGCAATGCAAAAAAACAAAATGTTCCTCTCCTTAAACATTCAGACGCATGAGATTGCAGATTACACGTAATCAAATGCATTTTGGCCTGCTAATAATCGAGTTGGGCCACTGGAAACCTTTTTTGCGATTGGTTTTAGACCCCTTTTCCGAAATAAAGTTGTTAAACTCACACAATTCAGAACTAACTGGAAGAAGATGACAAAACCAACGAGGATACTGACGTCGATGATACACATCCAAAAACGTTCACAACGAAAATTTTGAGCCATTACTTGACAACGGCAAATAATCTTTCTGCTTTGTTAGTGAAAGAATTTCTGGCCATAAGAAGTGACACGAGTGACCATGAATCGTTAATGCTCTGCAAAGAACTACAGAGAAAAATTTTTAATGACTGCCAAAAGATTATCATAACCAGCCCCATTTTATAAGCACTAAATTAATTTATGTGTTCTTTATTCATTCGATATAAGTAACATTAACTTATCATGTAATTAGTCATCACTAAAATGAATAATTCTTTTTATCTACGGAACCTAACCCCTATTTTAGCTCTACTATTAAGTCTTAGTTTACGCGGCATTTCCGTGAAACATAACCTCCGCGTAAAACGAGGGTCTGCTGCAGTCTTCTTTTGTCAAATAAAGTCAATAGATCATTTGTTTTATGGCATATAAAGAGTAAAATAAGTAAGATAATTTTGGTTGATATTATTACTAAGAAGATACAAATACATCATTGCAGTTAAAGTGAGTTGGTTTTAAGGCTCTGAGTTAAAAAAAAAAAGCAATTTCATTTAAAAAATAATAATAACTTTATGATAGCAACTAGAGCATACGGAAAGTTTCAAAGAAAAACGAGCAATATGTAACCATTTCTTTTAAGAAGAAAATTTATAAACAGTTTGATACAAATACATTCAATGAAATGGTTAGGCATATAGCTTCAGTAAATTTATGTTCAGTATGAACTCTTTATTAAGAGTTTTAACTTCAAGTATCTTTTTGGAATATTTTCACGTACGTTAGGCATGCAGAAAGAACATTTATAGCTAAATTGAAAACAATGCGCATAATATAAAATTTTGAATCTAAATATATGCAAAATAGGGAGAGATAAACTAGGAACAAATTTAATTCTGCATATTCAACCCAAGCAGCTAATTTAAGCTTATCATTGCTTTCCACCATCTTCACGCATTTTAAACATTTTATACCCAAAGTTAGAACATGCGAAATTGTTTTTGGAACATACAGCTTTTTGAAATTATTTAATTTATCAAACAAGTTCTAACTTTGTCATTGTTTTATCTTCGTAAAAATGCTTTTAGATTAAAAATTGCAGAAAGGAAAAAAAATAGTAAAAAATGATAAAACACTTTTTTCCGTTTCTTGGGGAATAAAAACTTTAAAATACGTCCAGAATCAACAGCAAGGTGTTAGCTTTTTATACCGAAGCTTGCAGGTTCAATACCGACCCAATTTGTAAATGTTCAGGATGACGAAAACCATTAGCGATCATACGCATGATGTTGCGGCATGTTGAAGGCACCTTAAGAACCGATTTAGTTTGAATAATCCCGTGTATATTATATTCCATAGGTAATTTCAATTTCTAAAATATATTAAAAACTTCAACTAATAAATTAAAGGTAAACAAAAAGTAAAATACGAAATAACAACGTCTAATAGCACACATTGCAAATTACTGCAGATACGTGTTTCGGTGTTACAAGGAATTTCTTTTTTAATGCAAAATAAGTGAGCTTATGGCTGAAAAGACATCCAATAAAAGCTTTTGTCTGATTGATATCTTTTCATCTGTAAGCTCATTTATTTTTCACGGAAAAAGGGGTTCGACGTAACACCGAAACACGTGTCTGCAGTAATATGCAATTTATGCCCTTAGACGTGTTGTTTGAAATTTTATTTTTCAAACACAAAAGTAGTTATTTAACTTTAAATTACAATTATTTGAATTGCCATATAATTATGTACTTTATTTTGAAACAAAAGGAAAAAAAAAGGAGAAAGAAATGTCTACTGTTGAAGCAATTTTTTTTAGTTGACTATAACTGAAGAAATTCTGTAACCGAAACCTCACCAAAGGATAATCTTTTATGGTCAGCACCACAATTGTTCTGGTCATTATTTTCATTACCTTCTGTTTTTGATGATATTTATCATTTCTTTTTACTGTTCTTTCCTCTTGCTCGGCTATCATGCCGCAAGATCTGTATTTCTTATCCCAAAGCCAGTTACATTAAAGAAGAATGGTCTAATAGCTAAGAAACGTGGCGTTATACTGCACCGATACTTACATTCGTATATATTTCTTAAACCGATTATTTATATTATATTCATATAACCGATAATTTTATTGCTAAATTTAGATAAGTTTAACGATTAAATTATTTTTCCTACAGGTATAACTTTTGATAACATGTTTTTAAAACTGAATTTTAAAAAACACTTGATTTCATAACAAGATTATGACACCATTGAAAATGATTTCGTATTTTTAATTTTTTTTTAAATTTTTGAATTTTCTTAAAAAATATATATTTTTTAAAACTGCATATTTTAGTTGAAGTTTCATAACTGAAAGTTTTGAATCAAATTCTTACAGCACACCACTGGTGACACTAACAAAATCTTCGCCGCAGACTTTCAGCTTACATTATTAGTTCCCAATTTCATGATGAACACGCCATTGTGATGTCATCATCTTTCTCACTGGTATCCTTCATGCAAATAGTGCAACCTATTGTTGATTGCCTGTGACGTATTATAGACGCATTATGGAACATAAAATTCCTTGATATTGAAAAACTGAGCCATTTACCGATGACTCCACATTAAGTATTGCTGTCTTGTCTTGATATATAAATCAAGATGTTTTATGCTTCGCCTTCTTCGGCAAAAGCTATTTCAACCTAAAGTTTTTGTGTCCAAATCCACTCGTTCGGTCTGAAGATCAGAGGGATTAAACCCTCGGTGGTTTAAGTTAATCTTTTTTTCTTAATAGTTCGAAATTTTTAAAACCAAAACATTGAGCTGAAAAAATTGGAGTCTGATAAAGAAATTTAAATTGGACTGAATAGGTTACCTCCAACCCGACTGCAAAAAGTAACAAAGGAGGAGGAGGTACGATGATTTAGTTGAAACATTGAAATTATTCTTGTACTTGTCAAACTTCCTTCGATGTTATTTTCGACCAATTAGACGGGCGAAATGACGGCCAATTCACCAATCAGATGATAGTTTTTCACCGTTCAATGGTCTTTCTTCTATTGAAAGCGCTGTATGAACTTCAATATGCAATAGTAATTTTACAATGAAGTTTAAATAGATGAGACAGTTATTTTCAGTTAAAGCAAAACAGACAATTTTGCCGATTTGAAGTTTATATGTACACAGAGCTTTATCATGTAAAAATGCCCGCTAAAAAAAAGCTTTTCTACTAGTGCACTGCACGGTCAACGATTAAAGTAAACAACTGTCTACGTGACGTAAAAAAAGTGAAGATTACAGTCCGTGTTCCTCTTTTTATTGATGCTATTTCAAGGAAAAGTGCCATTGCCGTAAACTCAAAGAGGATAAAAACCCTACAGCGAAAGAAAACTTTTTTTTTATCCATCTTAAAACTCTACAATGAACTGCTCCCTTAGCGCATTTATACAATACTTTTGGTGCTTCCTAAAAATCACGTGACATAATGATGCAGTACTCCTTTTTAAGCGTAAAGAGATAGTTAAAGTAAAAACCATTGAACTTTCTTGAAACTAATTTTGTTCTAATAGTTAGAAAAAATACCAATGAAACCTTGAATAAAATGTAAGTTCACATTTTTTAACCATTTATCTCAAAATATACGCATAGATTTAGAGGTGAATAAAAAAAAACCTACTTTAATGAATATTAAAAGTTATTGTGTAAATAAAGCGATTATTCTGATGAAAATAAAAGTCCCAATTTTATCGTTTTTTTTTTTTTTTTTTTTTAAAACATACTATCAAGTAGATAAGAAGCTATGTAGCAGACTATACAAGAGAAAAAAATTGTTAATAAATATCTAGTGCTATTTTTTAGTGCACAATGTTGTTTATAGCAATGTTTCTCAACTAGTGGTACGCTTCAAATTCGTGAAATTCGGTAAAAGGTTCGTTTCTAATTACCAAAAAGGTACAATCGTAATGATTAAGCTAAAGTTTAACTATGAAAAAATTTTAAGTAATATTTGCATGCTTCTGAATTGAAAAACAGTATATTGCAATAATTAGTTAATTGACTTCGGAATTCTTATTGAAAAGAACAGAAAAAACAAACAGTGATTACTGTAAAGTGTAAAGTACTTTCTGGGTTTTACGAAAACTTACTCGTGCGACAAGGTGCTTTCGAATTTACAGACAGTACAGAAACAAGCTTGATTTTGAGAAGATCTTACGACTGCATTTAACCAAACTGGAGTTAAACATTATTAAACTTGGTAAACGAAAACAAGTTCAGAATTCCCTACTATTATTTTGAGATGTTTCTAATTTCAAGTCTGATTAACAAAATCTTTGCTATAAATTGTCCACTAAGACACAATTTAACGTTTTTACATAAATTACATATTCGTTAATTAACTTTAAAAGCTCAACAGTTAAACTTGTAACTAATAGAATAAATTTTAGTAAAAATAAAATGATTTTGGGGTGGGGGGAATGGATAGTTAACGATGTACAAAAAGGGGCACGGGAAAAAGATGATTTCTTTTTAATTGTTACAAATACTTTTGCTACAAAAAAAATCTCTTGTGCAGCATATATTTTGAACACAAATGTAAAGGATGAAAAATTTTCTGTCAAGTAAAGAAAAATATAGAATTTGCGAGATAATACACTTAGAACAATGTTAAAGCTTGTAGTTCTTGCTATCTGTCGAACTTTTCTTTTTATCAGACTTCTTACTAACTGTTGCTGAATGCTACAAATGAACAAGTGAAACAAATGACTGAAACCATTAATCAGATTAATGTGAATAGAATGTGACAGTTGTAGCAGAAGAACCTATAAAGAAAGTCTTATGTGTTGTGGTTTGTTGAAAGTTTCTTGATGACGTTTAGTTTTTCCATTGCATTGACTCCTTGTTTTTCTTTTTAGAGGGTATATAAAAATGCTTTGTTTTTCTTTTAATGTGTCCATTATAAGTATTTTTCTGGTGTTCGAAAGAGATGAAAATATTTTATTTCTTAAAAGCAATGGTTTGGTTAAATGCAGTGTTCAGAGAAACTTACAAATTCTATCAAAGTCGTTTAACAGTAACGTAGTAGTGTTGTTACTTTACATTCTGAAAAGAAAAATAACATTAAAACTGTCATTGCAATGAAATATTGCTCTGCACTCATTGATTTCTCTTATTCTTATAATAAATTGGCTCTGATAAGGTGACTTTTGGTCTGTTGAATCTTAAACGATTCAATTTGTTGAAATAAATAAGTAAAGTGGTGAAGGGGGCTGCTTTGCTTTGCGATAACAATTAGTAACATTGAGACAGTCTAAGAATTTCTGCTCTTTCAAACTGAATGAAAAAAGTATTCTCCAAGGTCAAGCATCAAGTTACCAGAGCCAAATTATACACTAATTTTCCTCCACGTTTTCGTGGCGTTAATGCCAATTTTTTTCTTATTATAATAAACAATCGATTGTAGATTTCTGATGTCTACTTTTTAGTGCAAGAGTCAAATTTAGTGTAGGAACTCTGTTAGAACGAAAGATGAATTCGTATTCCTGAAATAATGTATTAATCCATGCATATTGTTTTTCCATTTCTTAAATTGAGTAGGCTATTTGTTTGAGCCAGTTTCTAATTTTCCAGAAAAAAAAAGAAGTTTAATTTGAAGCTAAAAACATTTTACAATGTGGAAAATATGATGGGCTCAACTGAAATCCATTACATTTTATATAGAAAAGTTTCTAAATATTTCAAAGATATTATCTAAACTTATTCCAAACCAAAAATTTACGTTAAGTACCTGCTCTCCAAGTATTGCGTATCTGACGGTTTTAATAAAAATACTGAGCTCAAAACTTGAGCATAGTAGTTTTTTAACAGAGAAAAACCAGTACTTCAGTCATCTTGCATCTATCAATTTCTCGTTGGGTGCAATTGAAAATTCTGGTTTATTTTTTGAAGAAGGTTTTAATGTTATAAAAAGGATTTCCTTCCATGGTATAAGTCTTAATACATTTTAGCAAAGGCTGCTTTTGATCCGCGCTGTGTATTCGCATGTGGCAACGTGCGTGTCACTATTGCATGAAAGATTTTTTTTGACTGCTTTGAATAAAAAAGCTTACTTTGATATTAAAACGAAGTAATCGCTTTGACTGACACACTCGATTTATTATATTTTATTTGCGACAAAAAAAGCTAAAAACGATTAGTTAGATTGGCTGAATGACCGTAGTTAAGTATGGCATTGCTTTTTTCTTTAAAACAATAAACATAATAAAACTCCTTTCCCCTATTTAAATTCTCGCTGGGCGTTAGTGAGTCAGCAATTATTTAGTAATCACCAGAAATGTACTGGGTTCGGTAAACAATGAAAACGAAAACGAAAGTACGACCAAACTCTTTAAATAACTTTCAACATCTGCAATACAAACGACAATCAGCTTTTAAATGAAGAAATCAAAGTTGCTGATAAGAAGCAAGCAGAAAATGCTACTATAATATATATTATTAAGTTGTATTCTATCACTATATTTTTCGAATACTTCTTTCATATTAAATTATTTTTTCAACGACAATAAATTCATGAGCACTATGTATTTAAATTATCTCGGGGCGTTAGAGCGTCTGCAGTTATTTAGTACTCACCAGAAATGTTACTGAATGCTTTACGGTAAACAACGAAAACGGAAGAACGACCAAACTCTTTAAATAACTTTCAACATCTGGAATCCGAAAGACAATCAGCTGTTAAATGAAGCAATCGAAGTTGCTGAAAAGAAGCAAGCAGCAATGGCAGATACAAAAAAAGCAAAACTGTAACCACTAAACCTCTTTCTTTCCAGCTCGATGAAACAGCTAATGCCGATGGCCATGCGAACAAGAAAGTTGCCACTGTATCATCCGTTATGGGCCGCATCAGAAATGGTCAGATCATTACTTTCGCTGCCCCATATTACGGTATCAGAATTCATCATTTATTTTTACTGCCTCATTCTTTTACTATTTTGGTTATGTATGCTGCAGTCATTTTTGTCTTTTAAACGTTTATTGTTTTATTCCTTGCGTAAATAGATTGTCAGGGTAGATAGGATGGATAAACGATATTTTATTGTCATTTTATTTTATACATGCATACACTTACCACCTCGATATATATGTATTTCTTTTATTTATTATTTATTTCGTGCCAAATAAGTAGCTTTGCTTGAATCTTTTTGCAATGATATTTGATGCTGCCAATCTTATGATTTTGTTGAAACATTTTTTAGAGATTATTTCAGGTTATTAAGCTATAAATTGTAACCATTTACATGCTAATATTTCCCTCCTTTCCTTATTTAATGAGCAATAAATTAGTTTCAAAGTTTTTGAATTGGTACACTCATTAATTCATACGATTTTTGTAAGAACATCCTCATTAATTTACAGGATCAGTTTACTTCCTAATACATTCATGATTCATTATAAAGAAGATAGCTGTATTCGATTACATGTGTCGTTAAGTATGGCATTGCTTTTTTCTTTAAAACAATAAACATAATAAAACTCCTTTCGCATAGCAAATTAAAGATCCTGCTCTTAAGTATCCAATTGGCTGCAAAAAAAGAAATAATAATAATAATTTGTTTAAAGAGACACAACCCTAATCAACGCCCACCTATGAAAAACCATTATCACAGGACTTAAATATAAGTACATTTTAAATAAGTTGTTTAGTATAAAAACCTTCAGAATTTGTTTTTTTAAATGTTAGGATAGAGACAAAAAAAAAAAAAAAAAACATTTTGCTTTCTGCCAAAAGATTTTGTATTAAATACTTTTTGACAATAGTAAATTCATGCACACTTTTTGTTGAAATTCAAGTTGTGGTTACTACTTCGGTAGTTAGTTTGCAATCTTCAGAATTTTTTGTGCTACTTACTCTGCAAGTAAACTACGAAAACGGAAAAATTTCCAGACTCTTTTAATAACTATCTGCATCAATATCCTATAACACGATCATCTGTTGAATTATAAGGATCCAGCAGAAAGGCTACTGTAACTATAATATTAAAATCATTCCATCGCCATATTTTTCTAATACTTTTTCAATACTAAATACTTTTTTCGACGACAGTTAATTCATGAGCACTATGTATTTAAATTCTCGCTGGGCGTTAGTGCGTCAGCAATTATTTAGTAATCACCAGAAATGTACTGGGTTCGGTAAACAATGAAAACGAAAACGAAAGTACGACCAAACTCTTTAAATAACTTTCAACATCTGCAATACAAACGACAATCAGCTTTTAAATGAAGAAATCAAAGTTGCTGATAAGAAGCAAGCAGAAAATGCTACTATAATATATATTATTAAGTTGTATTCTATCACTATATTTTTCGAATACTTCTTTTATATTAAATTATTTTTTCAACGACAATAAATTCATGAGCACTATGTATTTAAATTATCTCGGGGCGTTAGAGCGTCTGCAGTTATTTAGTACTCACCAGAAATGTTACTGAATGCTTTATGGTAAACAACGAAAACGGAAGAACGACCAAACTCTTTAAATAACTTTCAACATCTGGAATCCGAAAGACAATCAGCTGTTAAATGAAGCAATCGAAGTTGCTGATAAGAAGCAAGCAGCAAAGGCAGATACAAAAAAAGCAAAACTGTAACCACTAAACCTCTTTCTTTCCAGCTCGATGAAACAGCTAATGCCGATGGCCATGCGAACAAGAAAGTTGCCACTGTATCATCCGTTATGGGCCGCATCAGAAATGGTCAGATCATTACTTTCGCTGCCCCATATTACGGTATCAGAATTCATCATTTATTTTTACTGCCTCATTCTTTTACTATTTTGGTTATGTATGCTGCAGTCATTTTTGTCTTTTAAACGTTTATTGTTTTATTCCTTGCGTAAATAGATTGTCAGGGTAGATAGGATGGATAAACGATATTTTATTGTCATTTTATTTTATACATGCATACACTTACCACCTCGATATATATGTATTTCTTTTATTTATTATTTATTTCGTGCCAAATAAGTAGCTTTGCTTGAATCTTTTTGCAATGATATTTGATGCTGCCAATCTTATGATTTTGTTGAAACATTTTTTAGAGATTATTTCAGGTTATTAAGCTATAAATTGTAACCATGCTAAATTGTAACCATAAAAACATGCTAATATTTCCCTCCTTTCCTTATTTAATGAGCAATAAATTAGTTTCAAAGTTTTTGAATTGGTACACTCATTAATCCATACGATTTTTGTAAGAACATCATCATTAATTTACAGGATCAGTTTACTTCCTAATACATTCATGATTCATTATAAAGAAGATAGCTGTATTCGATTACATGTGTCGTTGCAAAAGGTGACGAGAGAGTGGGAACCCTAGATTTTTGAAACTATTTTAATACAGATTTAAGAAGAGAAGCATGAAACGCTTAGTAAGTAAATGTTGTTGATCTATTGGATAGCACTGTAAAATCTCCGAGAAATGCTTAAATGAAATTTTAAAAAATCAGTAGTTTCAACATTTAATGCAAAAGTATTTCACTGTGGCAACTAATTTGGGATACAGTTTTCGCACTAAAGAGACGTACTATTTAAGAAGTTTCATTTCAAATTCCCACGAAAAAATACAATTTTTTTTATAGATTAGCACAATTTCTGTCATCAAAATACAATGTTGTCCTAAAGTTAAGCAGAATCTGTAAATTGAAAAAAACTATAAGTAATTATCTGTCAAGTTGTGTAAAATTGCTCATAGAGTAGTGGTTTTTGGAGCAAAATCATTCTGAATATGCAGAACATAGCAGGAAGTCGACATTGTTGTGTTGCATGAGTAACTACCAGAGGGAGTCACATACTGTATTAGACTGAAAAACTAACTTCTTATTTTAATTTCTTAAGCGAAAAGTTAACTATTCGTCAGATCATTTGTCTTTCAAGTTGTTCCTTTGGATAATAATATAAGTGAATAATATATTTCTTTTGCATTGTTTTCTTCTCTTATATCCGTATTATACTCGCATACTACGTTTCCCGCCATTCAACTTGTATTTTCTTAAATATATGCTCAATGTTATTAATAACGCTTAGCTTTTAGACATCAACCAGTGTATGGTAGTCCTTAAAATGTTTTCATTTACTTTAATTACTCATATGCTAAAGTTCATGTGCTATAAATTCCTTAAAACTAACGAATTATAAAGGAACAATAAGTATTTATTGACACGGATTCATTTACAAAGGAAGATTTTTTTTTTTTTGAGCAATCACGAACTGCTTATTGTTTTCATTTGACCGTTTAATGACGTCTGTGGCCTTTGAATTTTTTATATGTTTATACTGCAAGCGTCCATGTGCCCCACAATTGAATTATCTATAAACGACCTTTTTCTCTGTGCTTATAATGCAAGCGTCCACGTGCCTCGGAATTGAATTATTTATAAATATTTTTTTGACTTTACACGTTTCTTTCTACGCGAAAAGTGTACACAGCGCACAACGTCCAGCATCCGGCACATAACTTCCAGCATCCAGTTTTAACTCAAGATCTCAAAGTTCAAACTATTTTTTTTTGGAGGGGGGAGAGGGGAGAGAAGTACACAGAACAATTTAAGTTAGTTTGAAATACTTATGATTTTGTTTAAACTATCAAACCTTTCTTTCCTCGCAAGTTTAAAAGCTTGCAGTTGCGAAAAATATTTGGATGATGAAGAAAAATGAAACTCTCTTTCTAAGTTCATTGTATCAAAATGCATATAAGAAACAAATATAACTAAAGTTAAAAAACTGAACTATCGCAAGTAATATTGCAAGTTAGTTTTAATTCAAATATTATGACATACATTGTGATGAACTACTTCTGTTTCTTAAAATATCTCTTCAAACTTGGAAATAAGCCGCAAATTTCTTTAATACTAATTTGTATTGTGCAATCAAGGAGGAATAATTTGTGCGTTTTTCAGCACCGATTAATATTTTTTCAGTTAAGAAGTTTCTCTTGAATCGAGTATACACGCGGTATACTTTTCTTCTACCGAACCAGAAATTTGTGACAAATTTAGTAATTTTATTTGACACTGCTAGCTCAAAAAAGAGCAGTACGATAATTTGATTATGAGAGATGTGTTGACGGAGCTTGAAGACTAAATCCGGAAAGAAACTTATTTCTTCTTCTCCCTTCACATGTTAAATCTGTTGAACTAGTATTGGCATTACGTCTTCTATGGAGGCGTTGAATGATGCAAGTGGTGTGTTGCCCATTTAAAATCTATAGAAAGTACTGAATTAAAGGTATTTGTTTCTGTTAATAGGTTGGTCTTATACGGGTGTAAATCTAGTGCAGAATCTCACAATAGTTAATGTATAAATGGCAGGAAACATATAATGTGTAGGAAAATGTAGCGCGAAGTAAATCAGTTAGGAAAAATTATTCTTTATTTTAAATAAGCAAACTTAATATTTTTATTTTTCGTAATATGTTTTACAGTCTTTAAAGTTGTTACCAATAGGCTCTTGAATAAGATATACTCATTTTGTTTAATGTTTATTCCTTCTCAACGGATGGGCTACTTATACATAATAATCCTTAAAGCCGCCAAATTTGGCAGTATTTTAATTTGATCCATAACAACGTAAATGTTACTTTTAATACTTTACATAATCTAGTAGTTGTTTGTACAATCAAGAAGTGTTAAGAAAATATTAGAAAAACAAGCACAACTGCCATTCGTTCAATGAAGACAAACAATTTCCTTTATTGTTACCAAAAGTTTCTCTGAATATGCAGGTAGCTATTTTATGCTCAATCTATCATTACGGGTATGACATTCTGAAGTATGTATATTTGCTCTTCTTTCCAGTAATTTTACTTTCGTTTCTAACTTTTATATTTTTTGAATAACTAAGCAGCCGTTATGAAGTCTGCTGTAATGTATCAACTTTCTACAAGAATCGTGTTACAAAATAATGATTTGTGCAGGTCGCGAACACTGAATATTGCCTAAAGTAAAAGTTTTACCTTTCTTCCCTTGTTGAAAAAGAAGAGAGTTTTTGATAATGTATATTGCCCCGAGTGAACACCGGAATTTCATTTAGGACTATTTCCTGAATAAACAACATTTTGTATGCCATTTTATAGTGTTGAAAATGTAGTTATCAAAAAAATTTCGACTCTTTTTAAAGGCACACTGATTTGCAGTTTTTTTTTTTTCAATGTTATTGCTTTCTGTTGTTTAACTACTTTGATATTTTGAAGCCGTAATAATTAATTCTGTACTATAACTTCGTTTAAGTTTTATTACATGCTTTGTCATGTCAGTTAACATTTCCAGTGGCTGATCTTTGTTTTTGAATTTTCAACGACTTCTTCCGTAAGAAGAACTTTACTGTTGTATGGATTTATCACTAAAATGAAAGCATTTTTACTGGCCTTAATTAGAGTTATAAGTACAAAATTAACACGAGAGAACTCATGATGGATCCTTGGTCTCCCCAGTCATCTTAAACTTTCTATTTTTATACTGAATTGATGTTGACTAGATCTTAAATAGCTTAATTTCTAAGTGTTTTTGTTCAAGAGAACTGGCCATTAGTTAGTGTTTCTCATTTGTTGATAAACTACATTCATTTTTTAGAAGGCCAGCTGAAACTGAAGGCTAAGTTCAGCTGATGGCAAATACAGAAAACCAAAATCTCTCGTAGGAAAATTTACTTGCAAGTTCAATCCAATTATATCTATGACAAATGCATTGAAGTTCAATATGGATGTATATTGAGTGTTATTTCAGTGGTTTTTCTTTATTTCGTTCATCTTTTTACGCATAGTAAATCTTTTTAAGAAACTTGTTGTTGTAATCAATTTAAAGAATGTTTTATTGTTATTTATATGCAGAAATATCTATTTTACAAATTAACAAGGTTTTTAAAATTTACATGTATAAGTCGCAGTGAGCAAAAAATAATAAAGGGTTCATACAGGCACCCCGCGTTACCTTTTATGTGCTGCTTAGCACGCGAGTTTTACCAAGTTAAAAACAAATACAGCAGCATGATGTCTGGCATAAACGAACCATTGATAAAGCAGTATAATTATCTGCATGGGGGTAGTTTTTTTTTTTTTTGAAGCGTTTATTCAAATTTATCAAATGCTATTGAATAAATTTTTACGTCACAAAAAAAAAAAAAAATAACAAGTACTTTTTTGCAATCTTCTTTGTATTAGTATTTTCGGTTAATTTGCACCAATCTTCTTTTCTTCTAAAAAAAGCAAAATTTCTCAAAAACACACGTTTGCATTATACTAGTTTTAATTATAAAACCAATCCAAATCAGCAGCAACATGTAATAGTAAGATCTACCTGTAGAGGGAAAGAATTTTGGACAGTTAAAAATTTAGACCAGTGAAAACAATAAGGAATGAGTCAGTAGAAAGGCTAGCTATTGCTGCGCTCTATATAAGTTATTATTTTATTATTATTATTATTATTACACTTTATTCTTATAAACCGTTGGTGAGTGAAGACTATTGTAGAACATACAATAGTCTTCATATTTATGGAAGATGAAATTTAATTGAAAATTACTTTTATATGCATTTCACATAAATTTAGCACATAATTTAATCTTTTGTATGGTTCATCTTTTAAAGGATTTTAGATAGGCTTAGAGGGCTCAGTGGGTCGCATGCGACCAATTGGTCAAATATTGAGCATTGTTGCTGCAAAACTTCTTAAACTTCTAAACATTTTTGCAGATAATGACATTATCTTCCTACATGAACCTTATAAGGAATTGAATGGGGTGGTTCCATCCCCCCTTTTCTGGAGTATTGCGGAACACGCTTAGGTAACAGGAACTATGATTTTAATCACCAACAAACAGTCAGAAGGTCCATTTTTTTCAAACCCAGTTACTCTCAGAGAGAGTGGTCTTGATACATTGCACAAAATGTATGTTTAAACTCATCAAAAGGAAATTGAAGGATTAAAAGCTGATACATTGAAATACAGTTTTTCCGAGACCCCAATTGATTCTATCAACACTTGCATTCGAGAGCAACTATAAGGTAGAACGATTTGGGAATAAATAGACTGGATATGTTGACGAAGTGGTCTATTGGTAAATATTTAAAATGTGTGAATAAATGTTAATATTTTGAAATAAACTCCTTACTTGTCAATACACGAGAGCAATCTCATTTATGAATGAAAATAACTATTATACGTAGAAAATAACCAATAGCTGCCATACATTTCCTTTATCAAGCATCACATGCATCAAAACACAAGGAGTAATTTCGAAGAAGATTACTCATTTTCAATGACAGCATTTCTTACCTTTACATTGATTAAATGAAACAAAGATTTCTCAATGTACAAATACTATCTGAGCCAAGAAAGAATATTCTTCAAATGTCATAAAAAACCCTTTTGGGTATTTTCAGTGTTCTCTATCAGACTAATGTTCCTTTCTTTCTTTCTATTATTTATCTCAGCCGGTCCATTTATTAGATCTTTCCTTGGTGGTCTGTAGCAGCTTCGTCCCACGGGAAATTTTATGTCACCAAAAGATGGTTAGAACAGAAGAAAAGTTTGTTATATAACCCATGTGTTTTATTAGATCGGCCTTTTTTCTGAGTGAAACACAAATACGAGTGTTTGCGCACACTACAAAGCTAAGTCAACTGTTTTTCATTTGGGTAATTAAATACAATGTTTGTAATTAAAAATTAATTAACATTCACGCAACTGTTTTCCATGAAAATATTAAATTAAGATATATTTCACAATAAATGTTTTTGTGCGATTCTCGAAAAAATGTCCCGTGCGTAACGCTAAGATTTTTATTACATTCAAGTAACTATTAATTAAATATGGGATTAACTGTTATGCTTTGATAGTATCTTAACGCATGTATTATTCCCCAATAGAAATAATTTTTGGAAGGCTTTGGTTAGCTCGAAAAAAGAAAAAACTTAGCGTTACGCACGGGACATTTTTTCGGGCATCGCCCTTTTCGATCCATGTAGACATGAAAAAAGTGCTTGCTTGAAAACTTTTGCTTGCCGTGATATATTATGCGTACTTTCTCTGTCACAATGTAGTTGCTACTTGTAAATTCTTTCTTATTTACAATTGATACCGAGGAGTTAATGATTTTACTTTTTGATAGTTCAGAGTCCTTTACTAGCAATTAAAAATTCAAAACGCTCCCTCTTTCTCTTCTTAAACCAATACCAAATTACTTTCAAAAATTCAATCAACGAGACAGCAATGGGAGGTCATACGAGGTCACTGTGATCATTCAAAAATTTCTTATTTTTGTCTAATGATTCGGTGCATTTTGAGATAAATAAGAGCATTGCAAAATTACAATTAAAAAGCAGTGTAAGTATTATCTGCTCATATTTTATCATTCGGAAAAATTAAAATTTCCCCGCTCCCAAAAGTATTAGTTTGAGGAGACCCTATATTCATCTCTCATAAATTCTCGCTAACGCCTAATTTTGCAAGGACATTACCGCAGTTCACAAAAAGAATCAATTTAATTTCTGATGAATTCATAATACATTCATTACAACACAAAATAATGCGATCCCTAGTGGAGGAGCCCTTGTAGAACGATTCTTGGTTTTAAATTGTACAAGTTACGTTATGTAATGTAATGCGGGGTTACCTATGGTTGCTATGTAATTGTCAAACGGCCAGTAAAGACGAGTCTATCTGAATGAGGGGAATGGAAAGTTTTGACGGGTGTGTTCTGCTGTTTCGTATAATTTAATGTGATTCTGCTCAATTTGAAGCCTAACACATATCTTTAAAAGCTGGCAACCCTACAAACTAATAGATTTGTCCACGTCTTCCTGTAAATCGGATGTTTACCTTTCTATCTCATCATCGGACACACAATATATGCATGTTGTTGGTCGATAGCACAACATCTTGAAATACCTAGAAGGTATTAAAAAAAATCATTAAAACATTGGTTTAAATAATTAGTACAAATGTACTCAAAAGTAATAGCTACTGTTGGACAACTATTTCGACCTAAAACTAGCGACTAATGTAGGATGGAGGTAGTATGATGTAAAAAAAAAAAATAACAGAAATCACTAAACTTGGCATAAAAAGGTAAGAGAAAAACGAATGCTCTTTCTGACCTATGATAAACCATTTATTTTATTTTATTTTTTCGTATATGAAATTGAAACTGTTTTAGTATGAATGAATTATCTCCCACTTTTCGTGCTAAAGTTCAATTTCAATTTAAGAGGAAATACACACAAGTTTTAAAATGTTCTTCAAATTCTTGTACCATTTTGACATAAGATCATTTTTTAGAGAAAAAAAAAAGAACTCCAATCTTCACATTTTATTATACCCAAGTTTCACGATCGTATAAAAAGTAAAGCAATGAACTCGGTACATTTTTAAGATTTAAGAGGGCAATAGAAGTCTCCAGCAAAGCATCAAGTAGTGGGACTAAAATTGAAAAGAAAAATCATTTTCTATACAATAAGCTATTGAATCGTTCTTGAAGTAATGGTCAAGTTTTTCAATTCCATTTAACACTTCAGGAATTCCTCGGGAAACTTTCTGGACGGTGAGTGATTGCATGATACATTTTTACTTATACTTCTTAGAATCTTGCAATTTTTTTTTCGTTAAGAGTTCTGCAAAGCTCTTTAAACATATTGATTTTATTTGCTCTCTCTGGGTAAAAATGTTTTTTTTTCCTTTTAGAATGTACATCATACATGAAAATCAATGATTTACACTTAACAAACACTTATCATTATCATTATAGACACTATCCTTCCTTAATAGTGTAACTTTTGAATTTATTTTTAACATAAACTTATTTATGTTGTGAAAATAATTTCATATTAGCAACGTTCTGGCACTGATGAGGTAATTCGGGGTTCCTCCCTTCTCGTCCCTCAAAAAAAATTTAGTGTTATATGCAAACATGGCGTTCATATAACTTTAAAAAACTTATTTTCCCTAAATTTTGTTAACTTACATTAATTCTTATATTAATTTAATTCATGATGATGGTAATGTCTTGACTTAGATAGAGTTTAGTTTTTTTATACCTTAATTTTAAAGTTCATTAATTAATAAATATTATTATTGGTATATTCAGTAAATTACCGCCCAATAGCCAGGGCTAAAGCAGATGGCTTCCTTAAGAGGTTTTCCATTCCCAGCTCAGTCACTTTCCTATGCCGTGCTGATGAGTGCTAATAAGCACGAAAACTGCAGTCCTCGGCTGGAAATGACTGAGCTGGGCGGTGTATTTCATGTATTATTATTGGGTATTTAATTTCGCCCATGCAAAAAACAATTATTTTCCTTTCAATAGATTTAGTTTTATTAACAACCGATCCCAAAAAGCTGATTGTGCATTTCCATTTACTCATCAGATTTTATGAGATTACTTGGAGAATCATCAGGACACGGTAGATGGTTTGGAAATACTTTCTAATAAAAAAAAGGGTGTTTCTTCAAATTAAATTTCTTTTTTTATTTTTTCTAACGGACTGCGTTAATGGCAAAACCTTTAGCAGACCTAATGCGGTCTGTCGATATGGTATCCATTCTTTCACGTACTTGCACCACTATCAGCGGATATATTACTGTTTCCCTCTAGATGGAGACACCTGGGTTCTCTTCAACGCGAAACTGCGCTATTAAATAAATTTTGAAAAATCCACTCGCCGACAGAGTTGTGTAGTAATTAGACGCTGATGTAACCACTACACAACTCTGTCATGCTTTTACATAAATAACTGTGACCAGAGGGTAGGCAGTCGCTAAAAAAACATCTAATTAAATTTAAGGGAAATAAAATCTCCTTGTCATTGGTCTATTTTGTTTATTATTTTTACTGCCTAAGCGGATAATGGATTCAAGTACAACACTTGGCTGAAATCACTTCCTAATGTAATGGTCTTCAAGCTAGGAAAATGTTGACAGAATTAATATATATATATATATATATATATATATATATATATATATATATATATATATATATATATATATATATATATATATATATATATATATAATGTTTTAAATCTATGAAAACAAAATTAATTGAAATTCCAGAAGTATATCTTCATCTAGATGTCTTTCAACAAACTTCATTGACCACTGTATCTGGTTAGTGCTAAACTGATTTTAACGCATCAGCTGCTACGCCAGTCACTGGTGTTCAGCCCACTTTAGTCATTGGTAAATAATTTAAACAGCTTGCTGCTGCAAATTAGAAAATAAAACCTCTTTATTATTTATATTGAAAACGTACCGATACTAAACTTTTAAATTCCCTTACTCACACATTTATATCTGAATTTGATTCATATTCATAGATATAGGGTTTTTTTTGGCTTTTTTACAGGTTTTGAGACTTTTACTTTCAAAAAAACACTTATTTCTTTAAAGAAAACTTTGAAACGTGAAAAACAAAATAAATAAATAAAATGCGGGAATAGTCACCTTTTTTTTTCTTTTTGTAAAGATGAAAAGTGTCATTGTATCGTCCTTTACGAATTTCTGAAACGGAAATCTCTCATGTTTCTTCACATGCTTTTAAATAAAACTTAAATCTCAAACTTAAAATTTCTTACATGCATTTCAAAGATAATGCGCAAAAACATGACATTTTCTAAAATGTTACATGTTCTAACAGAAAATAAATATTTAACTTCTTAAATTTCGTGACGCTAAGATTGTAAGCATTCAGTGTTAAAGCGAGGAGTTATAAAATATTTCTCTCTGTGTAATATGGTCCTCGGGCAGTTGTCAGCTTTGTATTCAACAGAAAATTGGAAACTTTTTCTTAAAGTAATGTTTTTACAAAACTTTTGCATGTATTTAAGCTAACTTTAATCCACGAAAACCTTAAAAAGATTTTGCGACTTGTGATGTTTCCGTTTAAAGAAAAAGTTCTTTTTGGAAGAGGAGATGCAGGAGAGGGGGTGTGATAAAACATTTGAAGTGTTTACTTTCTCTTGCACTTATTCACAATTTTTCGTTCTTAAGCTCTGTGAGGGGTAAGATTTGAATGCATTTATCTTATACTTCTCAACTCACATTTTTTCTTAATTGGAAAAAATAAAATTTGTTTTGAAGATTTTTTTTTCTTTTGAATCTATAAAGCATAAACTTACTGAAAAGATGAGACGTTTTAACTCTTTATAGAAGGAGAATAACTTATAATCTAAACACGAAAGCATTACTTTAGGCACTTTAACGTATGCTACTAGTATGGCATTTTCAAATCCTAATTCAATGGGCTTTTATTATTATGTATGACACGCAATACCACCAAAAAGCCATTTTTCTCCATTACTTTTACTTCATTTGAAATACAGAGAAGTAAAAAAGAAATAAATGTAAAAATAATCTTGTTCAAAACTGTTTAAAACATGCTTTCTAAAATATATTTTACGTCACAAAAAGAGGGGGGAATGTTGTTCTCATGAGCAAAATAACTTGCTTTTAAAATTGTTTTTTAAATGTACTGAAGGAGGCTTTTTCAGTTGATACTAGAGACATAAACATGTTTTATTGAAATATACATTCCTTAAAATGTTCACTTTTCTGTCATATATTCAAAAAGCTATGAAGAGCAAAAAATAACGAGACATAAAAAGATGAATTTAAAGAAAAATAAGTTAATAATTTAATTTTTAAAAGATGAACAGAGTTACAAAACATTTAATATTGAAACAAAATGCAGATACAAAAACGTAGGATTACTTAAAAATTAATAAAAGCGTTATCTGTAGTAAAATTTGAGTAGTTTTCAAAAATATTTAATTCTTGATACAGATAAATTATAATCCAGATTTTTACTATATGTTTTACGTAGTTTTGATGTGCAGATGGCATTTTTACCGTTATAATGTCATTTAAACTTTAATACGTGTGTTTATTCATGACAAGCTAGTTGTGGATTAAGAGAGTTAAAACGAGTTTTACATTAGTTGAATTGAATTCGCTTTGTGGAATTTTTCCGCACAATCATGTTTCTTGTTAGTTTAAATTACCGTTGTGATTTTCTCTATCCCAGGAAAATTAATTTTCCTACCAGATATTTTGAAAACAGAAAATAATTTTTGTAATAACTTTTTTTTTGCTTGAAAGATCATCATTAAAAATGTATGTCGAAAAAAAAACGTTTTCTTGATTTTCAAACTATTACCATAACGGCCAAATCTATATTGTCTTTATATAAAATGGAAAGTTAATGCATTTGATATGGCTTGTAGTTTTATGATGATTTTTCCTTCTAATTGCCTAAAGCATAGTAAACGCAAAATAAGAAAAGAGACCAAGGACATTCTAAACAAGAATAATATATTAAAAACGTTACGTTGTACCTCAACGCTCGAAGATCCGTGTTTTTGTTTTCTAGACTTACTGTTCGCATAAAAACTCTCCTGATTCAAATTTTTTCTCCCAGTGATCTCCATCTAAATACATTGTCCAGTTCTGGAAAGAAAACTCCTAGTTTCGCATTTCTGAAGTGAATGTCTTATAAAGTAAAAAAATGTTTACTTTCGAAATGAAAAAATCCGGTGTAGATCACAGTTAATACATTTTAGCTTTATAACGTCTTTTTCTATTATACACTGCTCCAACATAATCTAAATTTAATCATAGCGTTTTTTTAATCAAAATATTTCTTTTAAACGCAGCATACGTCCGGTTATACATATTGATTTTAACATGTTGGATTTCCAAATTTGCTTTCCCCCTCCCTTTTTGGCGTAGTATGGGTTTGCTTCTAGTTTTCATTACACCGAAATTTGAGTTCGCTGAATTTTCATAACTGCTTTTCAACAAAGTTATATCTGTTTACATGCGTGCCACGTTATCTTTTCCAAAAGTTAGAGTGTTAGGGGTCAAGAGAGACGTTAAAAGATTCAAAAATTTCTGAAGGACTATTTTTATTGATATTATATCTCTGTAATTATATAGCTTTCCAGCGTTAATTTGTAGAAGACTTTACTGAGGTTAACGTCGATTGCTTATTATTTTTATACCACGCATGGTAGTTAAATTAATTTTATGAAAGTAGTTTATCGGCCTGACGGTTCAAAAAGGTAAACTTTTTACCCTCCTTTTATTAGCTTTCATCGTTCTTTTTTTTTTCAAATAAAAATACTGTATTTATGTGTGTCCGTTGAGAGAAGAGGGAACATTCAGTTTGGATTGGATTTCTTAACACATTAATGTTTACATCTGTATGTAGGAGAGGGTGGTCCAATGCAGGTAGGCCTTCGTACGCCCCCCATAGTGTGTTAGCGGCGATGAATTCGTATGTCGTGTTTACTCGAACACTCCCGAGTTATTATCAGTCCCAGCGAAGCAGCAGTGAAAACACATGGAGCAACCAGGCTTAAAATTTAAAAAAAAAATGATACATTAAGAAAATGCAGTTTTGTAACTTGTGATTAGTCGAAGAACAGCTTATTTTTTTATTTTGTCGATAATACACTCTGTCGCAAAAAAGTATATGCATCCAGAAGAAATTGAGCTACACTCACGAAACTTGGCAGGCATGTAGTGTATAAGGAGATAAGAAAATGATTAAAAATTCAGAATAAAAGACAATTTTATTAAACAGTTAAGCATGCAAAAGGTTACAAATCAGTAAGTAGTAAAGCCACCTGTGGCAGCTATACAAGCCGAAACACGACGTGGCATCGAATCAATTAGGTCAATTATGACCCCCTGCGGAAGATCATGCTATAATCTTTGCAACCGCGTCGTTAATTCCCCTGTATCCCGGGATGACTGCAGTTGCCTTCCCTTCACGTCCAGACATGCTCTATTGGCGAAAGGTCTGGTGACCTGGCAAACCATGGGGAAAACGTCATACCCCTGAAGACAATGTTAAGAGAGACGCGTAGTATGTGGACGAGCATTGTCCAGCTGATAAATGGCATCTGGGCGACTTGATAGCATGGGTAGAACAATCGGCGTCAAAATGCTGTCCATGTATCTGCGAGCTGTAAAAGTGCCTTGGAGAACAACTAGAGGTGATCGTGTGTCCCAAGAAATTGCTCCCCACACTGTCACACCTTGTGAAATGGCTGTATGCCGCTCGACAACAAATGCCGAATCGGAGCGCTGGCCAGTGCGCCTCCACACACGTGTACGGTGATCATTAGCACTGAGACTGAATCGGGATTCATCGCTGAAGATCACACACCTCCAGTCTGTTACACTCTAAGCTGCCCGAGGTCGGCAAAAATCCACTCGGCATTGCCTGTGATGTGGCAAGCGTTTTAATAGGCGTCGGCTCCTTAAGCAAACTTCGGCCAGTCGTCTCCTAATAGTTTCCCTTGATACCACCGGACGCCTGGAAGGAGGTAAGTGGAGTTGAATCGATGCTAACGACGTTGTCGTTTACGACGTGGTCGCTCTTCTGATTGCGCGATCAACGCGTTCATTTGTGTTCCTGAGACGCCCTGACCCTCCGTGACGGTACGCTCTCTTCCGTGATCCACTGTTGCCAACATCGAGCAACTACCATATCACTCCGACTGAGGTGGCAGCCGATACTCCTGTTTGACCAACCTGCTTCTCTGAGGCCTTTTATACAGCCCCTATCAAGCTCCGTCAGCTGTTCGTGCTGCAGCCGGTTACGTCTTAGAGGCATCTTAAGTCACAATACAGTCTACCAAAGTCAACACATTCGATCGAATAGCTCTACGGTACAAGTACTTATGCTTTTAAACTCTACCACCTACGCAATTCACATGCTCATAACGCGCTTAGCCTTGTTTTATTGGCGCAGAAATTTTAATCATTTGCATATCGGCTACCAAACTGCATTTGTGCCGAGTTTCATGATTGTGGCTCTAATTCTTCTAGGTGCATATATTTTTTTGCGACAGAGTGTATTATTATTATTCTGACACTATCACCCAATAAACTACGACGGTCATTCTGTTTTTTTGATTATTAATTTAAGGTTATAATTATTGAAATAAAAAACGTGCCTTTGGGCAAAGCGGGTCGGACAAGCGGGTATAGGATTTAATCAAATTTATTTAAAATTTCTTGACTCATGTGCTGACTTAGATTTTCTCTTTCAATACGAAAAGTATAACTTTAAAACGTTTTTTTAGGATGGAAATTAATTAATCTATTAATTAACTCAGTTATTTCTTTATGTTTTATAAACAAATATACTGACTTTATATTGGATACGTACAACTGTTTTATATATTTTTATATAATGGCAGGTAGCTAGTCAACTATTTTAATCATTTATAACTTCATATTTGATTGGCAAATGTATCAAATCACAATTAGTTAAGCTTACCCGCTTTGGGCCCACTGGTAGGACCAACCGGGTTTTTCAAGTGTCTGTTATATTTGATAAAAAATACATATTGGGTTTGAAATAATGCTCGAATCACTTTTTATTTTGAAGTTAGATAACCCTGCTATGAAATAAAGCCAACATTGTTTCGATATAAAGCCAAAAACAACAATTTTTGAGCGTTCTTCGAAAACCTACCCGCTTTGAGATACCCTCCCCTATTTAGCTCCAACCCGGGTGATAAATGCTGTTTTAAATGGTATCGCTTTCGATTCAGATCTCCATCACACTATGGTCAGGGCTGAGACACTGCGCTTCCTGTGAATGTCCTTTATCAAACGGTACAGTTTGACCACGAATTATATGTTATTTGACAATGGGTCAAATTAAGACATCTGAATAATTCCAGCAGGGGAGAAATCAAAACAGCGAGGGGATTCCGATGTACGCGCATCATAATGTCACTAGCGCCTTGTTAATTTATTGCGTTCTCTAAAACAGAATAAAGGGAAACAAAAAGAGTTTCCACGGAAACAACAAAAAAGAAATAAAATACTTTCATTTCGTCCGGAAATTTAAAAGCAAAATGGTAAGATCAAAATTATGTTGTGAAATTATAAATCAATTAATATTTGTTATGAGAATATAGATCGAATATAGTTTAGACTTAAAGAAATATTGCCGTGAACAAATTGCTATTTTTACAAAACTGCATCTATATATACATAATTAAGACGCAAAAGCGCACCTCTGTAACGAACAAACTACTAACCCTTTAAACTAATAGATGCGTCAATTTCAGCCAATAAACTGGAAGTTTCCCTTTCCATTTTGTTGGTGGTCAGTCTGTACCTGCATCGACCAGGAAGACATTTATAGTTCGTAGAACTTACGGTTACAGAACGGTTACATACGCACAACAACACGCATGTTTATAATTTAATTCTATAGTATTTTGCAATGCAAGTGTCACAAATTTCAAATACAGGAAATATTCTCAGTCTGGCAACTGTCGACAAATAATTCTTACCAATCTGCGGTTATCATTGCTTTTATTTATTAGGAGAGAATGCTTGCCTTTTGAAGGTAAATTGTACGACTGAAGTGTTTCTTCTGCTCTCTTGGAAAAACGCTAAAAACTTCGAAAATCAGTACATTAAAAACCTCTTTAAAATATTTTGTTATTCATATAAATCATGTAATGTTCATAAAAAAAAACTCATGCGATTCAATATGCAGGATCAGGAACTAGAGCATCTAAAAATTAATTATTTATCGTCTGAGCGAAAAAAAAATAACCCAACAAAAAAAATTATTAGTTAATTGTAAATGTATTTCCTTCCCATGAGAAAAATCTCGTGTTCTCTTTCAGATTCTATTATTTTTATGAAAATAATTCCGTTCGCAAAATACGCGATAAAACTTACTTTGTATTTTCTTTTCCGTTAAAAAAGGAAATTTTGGACAAAATAAAAAACTTTCAGATAAAAGAACCTTTACACAAGAAATATTAATAAAGAAGGGAAATATAATAATTAGAAAAGATAACATGTTGGAGAGAGATTGTTTTTATAACTTTAATCTGTCTAGCTATGTATAAAGAAGTGATGAGCGTTTTTTTTAACATTTATGTGGAGAAGTTTAATGGCGCAAAATCCCTCGTGGTAAAAGAAATGATCTCCCTGAGATAATGAATGGTACTCCTGAGAGAACCCCCCTGATGGAAACTTTTGCTTTTATATAAGACTTAATGTGTATAGATAGGATTTTTCTTTTTTTCAAGACTTCGGAATATAAACGTTTTGGAATAATTTTTGCATGGTCTTTTGTTTCTTTAGCACATACAAAGTAAAAACAAAGAGGTTTTTTTTGTTTATTGTTGGAAAAAAACGAAAAAAATAGTGAAATAAGTTTTGTCTTCCATAAATCTAAAGTTTTTTTTTTAAAGATCCGAGAGAAAATGAATGCTTTCACATTCTTCTCAAAATATTTTCTTTTGAATAAGGAACGGTTTTTCAAAATTGGAAAAAATAATAGGTAGCACTGAGCTAATTAATATAAGTTACGAATATACTAAATAATAATATCGGTATTGCGAAAACAAAAACTACTGCCAGCAGTACTAATATGCCTTTTAAAATTTCTTTTATACACATGCATGCTCCTTTTGTTATGCTATTATTATCATTTTCTAAAGGTGGTTAAGTTATCTCGCTTCTGATAAACTATCGATAACGTATTCTTTTCGTTTTGCTTAAAATCTGATCTTTTATTAATAAGCATTTCATTAATGAGTCATTTTCAATGATTCATTAATAAAAAGCTCACAACTTCAAAATCTTGCACATTACCCAATTTTTATGTAAGTCGCTCTAAGACATTTATTTCATGTTGACTAAAGAACATCACTTGAAACATTTTATTATTTAAAAAACTTTAATACCTTAAAGAGGGAAAGTAGATTTGTCTTTAATTGTGACACTTATGTATGTAATTAGTTTGTTATTGTTCTGAGATGTGATTAAGAAACACACTTACATTTTCGAAAATAAAATGCTTTAGACATTCAAAGAGTCATTTTCTTAAAATTTATCAGATTTGATGTTATGTTTGTAAAAATCTTAACTGTTACTTCAAGTTATTATATTACAGCTGCACGTGTTTAAAAATTAATTTCTCACACAAGTTTACATTTAAACGATGCAAATACCTAAACGTGATTCCTACTGGCACCGGCCATAAAAGTAACTTTCATTTTTGCTGTGCCATCCGAAAAGTATATTTAAGCTGAGAAATCTAACTATTAATGTGCGAAACATGTGTCCAAAATCAGGTAAAAAGGGAAAAGGTTGTACTTTCAAATATTTCCCAATTTTCAACAGAAGATAATATTTTACCCATCTTGAACAAAATTCTCCAGAAGGAAGAAATTTTATATCTTTCCAACCCGAGTCAGAAGACGTGAAAAGTTTGTTACAGGCAAGTCACGAAAACAATTTTGCAGAATGTTTACATTTTCGCTCCAGAGTTTATTCGAGGGGAGCAAGAAGTTGGAGAAAGAAGTTTACTAAAATATTAAAGCGAAGTGGGAGAATATAATTCTGCTTATTCCGCTTTTATAATTATGAAGTAATCTGAACTAAAAAAATTTTGTTTTTGGAAAATAAACATACAAGTTTTCTGTGAAAATGGGGAAATGTTAGAGCTGTTTTTAAGCTCGTTTCTAGGTCTTATTTTGAAAACATTTAATAACTTCTGAATTGAGCTTTAGGTTTGTATCTGTTTGAATTATTTTTATTTTATGGGATATGATACAATATTTATTGTACAGGCTTTTCAACAAGCATTAGATGTTCTGATTTTCTGGAGCCTCAAATACTCTTTAAGGTTCGATGTGTCTTTTGTTATTTTGTTGCGGTTGGGGGGGGGGGGGATTATTGGGTTTTCCAATCAACTGTTTTTTTTATTTTTTGTTTCTTGTTTTTTTTTTCTCCTATCGTCATTTTTCAAAAATAATTCGTCAAATATATTCAAAGTAACCTCTAACTCTACTTAGCTCAAGAGATTTTACATGCTTCCTTTCTAATGTAGGAAATTCGTGACGTCGTAACTTAGTTCTCGGTAACTTAAAACTATGTTCAACTAGATTCGATAGTTTAAAAAAATGAAATAAATAAGTTTTTTTTCTCTTTAATATATATATATATACATATACATATATATATATATATATATATATATATATATATATATATATATATATATATATATATATATATATATATATATATATATATATATATATATATATATATATATATAAGAAAAAAAAATCTTCATTGATTTCGTTATTGATATGAGGTTTTTAAGACAGGGTTAAGTTTCTGCTGCTTCCCGATATCCATTTTTCTGAACCTCTTTTATCCATAATTTTTAATTTACCGTATTAGGTTTTGTTCCGATCACTTCGCCTAATTGAAATTCCAATGCAAATGAACTACATCGCGATATACCCCACTAATTGTGGATACAAAAAACTTTGACTAATTAACGATTTGCAATTTGTTCTCGAAGTTTCGGACAATCGTCCCTCAAAACGGATGACGCACCAAAGTAAGCGCTATTAAGAAAGACCATTAACTACAGGGTGATTTTAAAATAACGTGAGATCTTTTGGCAAGTGAAGTACTGGGCAAAACATTGCCAAATTTCTTTGACGTACTTAACAGACCATAAGGTTTCAATTTCTTACATCAAAAAAAAGTGCAAAAAGTCACCACCAGGGGAATTTTGGCGCTGTACAAATGCATTACTTCCGAATACTGAAGAATCAAATGCTAAAAAATGCAGCAAACATAAATGAATAATAACAAAAGTCTTGGAAGAAATTTCTGCGCAGAAGCAAGAATTTCTTTCTTGAATAATATTCATAAAAGATGGTGCACCAGCCATGTTGGACTTTAGGTACTGAGTGTATGGCTGCAACATTTCTTCGATAGCAGTTTTATTAGTCACGCATTTCCTATGGTATGACCACCGTAGTTGCTCAATCTCTTACAATTTTACGTTTTGTCATGAGGATTTCTTAACGGTGTTGTGTATTCTACAACATGCTCCCGATACTTTGAAACTTTGAAAACTTAAATAGCATTACAGGTAGGAGAAATTAATCATCTCTTCCCTCCCCGAATTAGTGGAAAATATTGTGCATTGTATGCAGTACATGGAAAGTACCTCGATGTTGGTCATATTGAACCTCATTTGCTAGTAAAAATAATATTTTGTGAATAAAATTGGTGCATATTTTGTCAGTTAGCATTTAAACTTTCAAGATTCACTGTCATACGCCTTTTCAACGCCAAAATTTCCCTCGGTGATGAATTATGGTATTATTTTTTCTATTATTTCAGAAATCAAAATCTGATGGTCTACTGTATACTCCCATGAAATTTGACAATGTTTCGCCCAATACTTCAGTCGCTAGACGGTTCTGGACACCTCACGTTAATTTATAACCACCCTTTATATCCAGCAGTGCAAAGTTGGAACATATAGCCAAGTTCAGATCTTCAAATGTCGAGGGAAAATGTTTACTCGTATTGTGAGTATATACAGAGAGAAAATTGCATTAGCTAGGAGGAATCTGAAGTTCGTAGGTCTGCTGAAAAAGAGAAGAAGTAATGGTTCGTGAAATGTCTTGCGTTTAACCACCATTAACCAAATCTGCCTCATCATCAAATTAGATTTTCTCCTCTACAAGATACATTTTTTTTTGGCAGTCAAACATTCTTAAAATGGTTTTAAGGTACTTTTCATGCGGAAAAGGATAATTTAACGTAGCTTTAAGATTATAGATTCAATATTGAAAATAAAAAAGTTTTTTATCGTCTTGCATACATCGAAAAAAAAAAAAAAATGCTTGCATGGAGTAATTCACTTAGTGTAAAAAACCCGTGTTTCAAAAATATTCAAACATTCAATTATATATTTGTCCATAATATTTGTCCATGGTAGTGATAAAAATAGTAGATAATAAATGATAAAAACGCGATATAAATAAAATGATAATACAAATGCTATACTGAAACATTTATCTTACACACTGAAGCAAAGATTTATTTGAAATAATATTGGATGAAAGAAAAATGTAAATTGAATAAATATACTAAATCCTATTCTCTTTTTCTTGTACATATTATTCTGAATAATATTCACATGCATCAATCAGATCAGTTCCATCCTTTCTGCATCAACGGAAAACAATGCACCAGTTTGTCATTACGTATAATCTATCCGCTGCACTTCAAGCGTTAAGATTTCACCATCCTTCTCCAAGATAATCCATCTAAAGTTTTCCATTCCATTTCGTTTGGATACTTATGAAAATATTTTGTTTTTGTGTTTTCTTCAAAATGTTGCACTCGGCATGAATCCTTAATCTAAAGCAAATGTTTTTGATGTTGATCAATTCAAAATTACTTTGTAAGATAAAGGAGGAGTTGATGATAAAAATGCGTGTAGCATTTTCATTACAAATGCGCTGAAAACAGTATGAGGAGTACTTAAAATGTACAACATTTTCTAGCGGTTAGAAACTTAATTATTTTGCCAATACTAGTGTTTTTATTTAAAGTTTTCTGCTCAATAAAATTCTAATCTCAATAAATATAAAAAAAAATCCATTAATTAAATGCAAAACATTGATTTTAAGCTGCTATTAACGGTGGCAGAAATTTCTATGCTGAAATTTATTTTTTATCAAAGTTAAAATAAGGACAGAAATGCAACAGAGTAGGGGAGACTGGGGCTGATAGTGACATTTTCCTAATTTTTGATATTACCGTAAGATTTTAACTGATGTGAAACCTTTAGTGCATCATATCATTAGAGAAAATCTTAAGCAATATATTTATAAAACAATTATCAACATTTAAAACGTTTTTCATGACATAAAAAGAAATTTGCGTAGCCTCTAAGTTTGTCTCAACTTGCTCTGTAGCGAGGCTAGTAATGACATTCTTAAGGCCCATTGTGACACACAAAAAATGCGTAAAAATACATTGTAACGTGTTTAAATTATGTAAGAAATAGAAATGCCATTAAATGGGTTATTTTATTAAGTTGAGAATGAAAAAAACTTTTCATTTTTACGCTATTAACAAAAAAAAGGATACCTTCATGTTTTCAATAACACTATAAACGAATGAAAATGAAAGAGTTAAGTTCTCAACTATTTCCTAGAAAGTTGAAATTCGGTACGTAGACTCCTAGTGGGGTCTAGTTGTGCACCTCCCCTTTGGTTTCATTCGTGTATTTCTAAAGGGGTCCATTGCCCCTTTTGGTGGGGGGGAGGGAATCATTGTTAATTTCAATGTAAATTTAAGTGGTGCTATAATTTGGCGGACACTTGGCAATATGTCGCCAGTATTTTGGTCGCCAAGTTTTGTCGCCAACTTAGTGACAAATTTGGCATTTTTTTAAAAACATTGATTTCAATTTGGCCGCTGTTGGTGATATTTAGAGAGTAAACTATTGAATCACATTCAAATTGCCAGTAATGGGGAAATGACATTATATTGGGGTAAAAAAGGAAGTCATCAGCTCGTTTCGTATCATTGTACTGTTATAATTACGCATTATAAAATATTTGTACGGTTGGGATTTTTTTTTCTAATAACTGTATTTAAAATGTTTTCAAATTGTTGCAGATAAATATTATCTGCGTTTGTATTTCGAAATATTTATTTTGCAGATTTTTAGTATAACACGCCCTTAATAGTTTTCACTCCCAGACATTTTGAATTTGTGTTCTAAAGCATTATTTCGTTCTTTTTGACATATTGTGCTGGCCAAATTATTAGACCAAAGATTTTTTTTTTGTTTTTTGTACACTATTTGTAATAAAATACTATTTATTTTACTGTTAAAGTACAGTACGTACTGTACACTGATTAATACGTTTTTTTACCGTAGTTTAGTTTTTGCAGGTGGCAGCACTGTCTTCTTTTTTTATGTTCTTTGTTTATCTACTTACCAGGAACATAACCTCAATCAACTTAAACAGTTCACTAGTTCTTTTTATTAGTGTGTTCTGTTATATTTAAAATTAGTTTTAGGTAATTAGTGAGTATGTGTATGCGCGTATATATAATAGTGAGTATAAACAATTATTTACCTTCTTTTCTAAAAAGTTAAGAAGTGGTGTAAACCTTGTGAAAAGTATGCCAAAAAGACTTAAAATGCTCATCAAAAACAAGGAATTGTACACTGAATATTAGATAAATATTTCATTGTTCGTTGATGTGTCTATAGTTATGTAATCAATAAAGAATTTGCTTTTAAAACAGTCATAGTCTAACAATTTGGCCAGCACTGTACGTAATATTTTTAAAATGCAGACATTGCGCTGAAGTATGCTTAATTTACTGATAAGTGAGTTAGAAAGCTGAGAAGCTTCTCTAAAAATTTGTTTTCGGTCGGTTTCTACCCCTTCCCTTTTTACTTCCTTTTACAAAAAAGGAAGTGTTCTATTCACGAAAAAAAGTTCACTCAAAAATCGGCCTTAATTTCCATTTTGCTCACCCCGAAATGAATGTTGAGTTTCTTTTTTAACCCGGCCTCACGTGGATAAGTGCCTAAGAACGTATAAACCCCCAAAATATCCATTTTGACAATCCCCGAGTTAATTACAACGAGTTTTCTCGTGACGTCCGTATGTGCGTATGTAAGTCACATAACTCAAGAACGGTATGTTTTAGAAAGTTGAAATTTTACGTAGACTCCTAGTGGGGTCTAGTTATGCACGTCCTCTTTTGGTTGCTTTGGGGGTGTTTCTAAAGGGGTCTTTTGCACCTTTTTTGGGGAAATCATTGTTAATTTCGATGCAAACTCAAGAGGTGTTATAATTTGGCGGACACTTGGCGGTATATCACCAGTCTTTTGGTCGCCAAATTTTGTCGCTAACTTGGCGGCAAATCTGGTGATTTCTTTTTTAAATCTGGTTTCAATTTGGCCACTGTTGGTGATACTTAGAGATTAACTATTGAATCACATTAAAATTGTCAATAATGGGGAAATAACATTAAATTGTTGTAAAAGGAAGTCATGTGATGCACACATCAGCTCGTTTGTTTTCCGTCATAACATCTTGTAACTTTCATAACTAAGGTAAAATTGAAACATGCATGCACAACTAACACATATACAGATAACTGCAGACACCTTTTTCGGGACTTTAAGGAATTCATTTTTTGTATGCAAAATAGTGAGCTTTTGGATATAAAGCCATCCTTTTATTGGACACCATTTTACCGTTTTTTCACTTCTTGAAAACCCGAAGCACTTATCTGCAGCAATCTGTATCAAAGTCGTGGTGGCTAGATCAGAAAGGCATCGAACTTGTGACCGGAGGGTCCTGGGCCCGATCCTTGCCGGTCGAATCCACCTTCTTCATTAATGATGACTGGGGGACGTTAAATGCGCTCGTGGTCACAAAGTCCTCCAAGTGAAACGATACTTCTAGGGGTTCTGAACAAGCGATTGCTCGGTTTCTGGTCTAGATCAAAAAACCAGAGCTGTCTTCGGGATCCCATCTAACTGGTTAGAGCACAAATAGTGGTAGGTACGGGTGATCCTGAAAAGAAAAGTGAAAAGTAATATGTATATCTGTGCTACAAAACATTGATTATCTGTTACGTCCCAGCAAAAACATTTTTAATTACTTGCTTTTTCTATTCATGCACAAGATTCAACTAATTTATTAATCTTCATACAACAATCAGTGAAATAAATTTTAAAGTTAAAAGTTTTATTAACTATTTTATTAAAAAATGAGTTCTCTTCTATATATTACTTTGCTTAGTGATCGTAAAACTTTGTCCCGTTAACGACCAAGGAAAAATTGTTTTCCAAACGTATTCACAAATCATGTAGATTGTATTTTTTACGTCTGCAGTAACATATTGTTGCCAGACATATGCACGCAATGCACAAGTGTTGAATGCTTTTAGGATTTTACAGAGACCAGACAAGAACGTAAAAAAATTTAGGTTGCACTATGTGTCTATCAAACGCAATTGCAGACATATATGTATTTCATATATACATGTCTGGCGTTTGTCTGTTTTTAATCTTAGAAAACCTGGAGAAAGAAAATAATAAAATAATTCTACTAAACAAACCTGAAAGACAGAGGCCATAAAAACAAGTTAATAGCAACTTCTCACAACATCATACAAACGGATAAAAACAGCTTTTCACGACTTCAATTTATATATCTTTATAGACTATCAATAGTTTTCTTTTTTTGGCAATTTTCTAATTTCAGCATTTCGTGGTGAAGCGATAATATATTAATCCTTGTACACCAAGATTCTCTAAGAGTCACTGTTTAAAAAATAAACAATTTTCTTTTAATTCAAATTTTATTAAAGTTAGTTTTATAGTCATCATTATTTATCTTTAGGTTGTTATGAATTAACTAATGACTTGTTTTGAATATTGTATCGCAGAAAACTTAAAACGTAGTGTAATTTAAGTAGCATAAACGTTACAAGTTTCCAAGATATGTAATTGCCCTTTTGACGTAAGTTCTAAATACGCTGCTTATTTAGTCGCTCATCTTTTTTTTTTAATATCTGTCGTTCATAAGCTATAAATATGTATTTTCTTTAACAGCTCATATTATCTTTTCTCCTTAATATTTCCTAATGTGAACACTTACTTTAAATTATAAATAAAAATTCTTCCCGATAATTTCGTACAATTAAACTGAGAATTTGAAAAATCGTTAATAAAAACGCGTGAAAAAAAAGTAAAAAAAAAAAAGATATAAATGAAAAATTATCATGTAAGCTATTTGCTACAATATGATTAAAGTGAAAAACAAAGTAAATAAAGCACAATTGTGAAGAAAATACATATAGCTATTTCAAGGCTACAATGAAGGCTCTTCATCAGTGCAAAAAACTCACCAACACAACCGAAAGTCGTAAGAGAACTGACAATAACCAAGAACTGTGGTTGTTGTCAGTTCTCTCGCGACATTCCGTTCTTTTGGTGAGCTTTTTGCACTGATGAAGAGGCTCCATTGTAGCCTTGAAATAGCTATATGTTGTATTTTCTTCAAAATGTGTGCTTTATTTACGTTGGTTGATAACTTTAATCAAAAAATATATAGTTTGATAAATCTGTACCTCAGAGCCAGACTGACGTAAGTCCATAAATTGCGATTGTTCGTTTATTAGTGATCGTATGCAGAAGCCAGTTTCGCATCGAGTTATGTGAACTTAACTCTTAAAAAAAAATCCTTTTCAATTCTTACCAGGGTTGAAATAGCGTGCGTCCCCTTCTTTGCATGGGCCAGATTTTTTTTTTTTTTCCTCTCTTCCGTAAAATTATCACAATGTGACTTACATCTTTCTCTCTGAGGTACCGAAACATAACTTATATTTTTTTATGAAAATTCTCATACATGTTAAATACAGCAACACAAACATTATTTTTAAAAAGTCAATTATTTAAAAATATCAGCCAATGAGATGGTCCTGTAAAGACTATAGACTTCTTACTTTTGTATTAGTTTGTTTAGTTTACTAAACATAAACAAGAATGTCGTATACTTATAAGTCAACGTACACATCGTAGCTTCTTTATCCTAGAACGTAATTGTACTAATAATAAGTCTTATCTGTTGCCAGATTCACTCAATATAATATTAGAAACTAAAACTAAGAAGAGCTTGACTTAAGTGGAGTGATGACATATGAAAAAGAGTTGAGGTTTAAGTGGAGTTACAATAGTCCTATGAGTTGCCACGGTTAATCTGCTGCAGGCTGACGCCTAACTTCGCAAGTAATAATCCTTTGAATGAAGTAAGTATATATACATACATATAGTCGCGTCTGTTTAAAGCAATGACGAAGGTACGAAATAATAAATTTTCTTATTGAAGTAATTTCGTTATTAAAATTGAATAATTCGCAATAAAAGAGGAAGGGAGACTGAAGTCATGACGTTACAGTCATAAATTGCTATATACGACTTCGATATGAAAGGGGAGTGACTGTATGATACATATATGTATTAAATATGACTCCATTTCAATATAAATGATAAGTTATTGTAAGCTTTATAGCAAAACTACGTTTCATGTACTTCTCCTTTACTTGCCTTTTGTAGACAAACCTTACTTTACTTTCAATTTTATATTCTGAAATATCTATTACTCTCCAAGAATGTTTCGTCTGAAAGAGACTCGTTAAAAATTAAGAGATATAGGAATTGAAAAGCACATGACTCGAGGCTGGCTCTTTAAATAATTGAACCTTAACTATTGAAAATCGTATATAAATACGTTTTATTATGTCTAAATGTTTAATGTGATAGACGTTGAGGAAATTCAACGTATATTCTATAAATCACTTTTAGGAACATTTATTGTAACTAATACGATTAGGTTTTTTGTAAAGAAGCTTATACAACGAGCTTATGCAGTTAATAATTGCTAAACTTATTATAGTAAGTAATAAATGTATTTATTTACACATATTTTTTAAATTTTATTTTCTGCACTTCTTTGTGATTATCTTTAAATGATGTTTTCTGCATTTGAGATATTTCATTTATAATTTTAATACGGATTTTTTTTCACAATTAACTGAGTATATACTGCTAAAAGGTAAAGATGTATAAGTTCTGATTTAGCACCTGGCTTAAGGGCTGCGGCAATGAGCTTTTAAACTAATCTTTTTGCCATCATATTTGAATTGAGCCAAACCATTGCTAGCTAGCTCTTACAGGTTATAAAGATAAATTTTATCTACATCTTTAAAGATAATCTCAACTTGAATGAGAGGACATCTGCTTACAGTTGGTCATTTACTTTTCCATACTGATGATTCCACAACAAGGACAATACTGTAGTCTCTGAATGTCATAATTGAGCTAGCGACATTATCTGCTAAAGTGTTCTTTCAACCATCATCAATACACATTTTAACATCCACACACGTTTTTATCATATTGATTTTTTAGTGTCTCGCATTAAACACTTTTAATTTGAAAAATTTTGATTTTGAATTTCACATTAAA
Organism: Uloborus diversus; assembly: GCF_026930045.1. Lineage (NCBI taxonomy): Eukaryota > Metazoa > Arthropoda > Arachnida > Araneae > Uloboridae > Uloborus > Uloborus diversus. Next base: position 115,961,198 of record NC_072735.1, read on the forward strand.
ATATATCGTATATATAAATAAAATAAAGAATAAATGTGTATATGTATGTTCTCCCTATGCAAATCCACAGCTTACGCCGGATTTGACCAAATTTGGCAGGGTTGTACTTGGGCACCGGAGAAGGAACGTTTTTCAAACGCCAAAAAAGTACCGAACCTTCCGAATTTTAATTTTATGACCCAAAAATGGCATTAAATGGCTCTTTCTACCCAAAATAACGGATTTTCTAAGATCAAGTCCCATTCGAAAGTCCGTGAAAAATACCCCAAATGTTAATTCCTTTCCTTCGAATTTCAAAAAAAAAACTTATGTAAATCACTGGGGAAAGAGTTATAAGCAGTTTTAAGCCCAATGAAACTTTCATATCAATTCGAAAAATTATCGTTTACCAACACTCAGGTTAAATTAACGTGAATAAAATCATTTTTAATATGTTGCCTTTTTTATTTTATTTTATTTATTTATTTATTTTTGACTATGAGCAAGATTTTTGTTGTTTTTTTTTTTCGCTTTGAGGTAAAAAAATTCCCCTTTTGATTATTTTTTGGCTTTTTTTTTTGGTTTGTACTGTCAATAGATGATAATAAAGGCCTTTAACTTTATTAATGGAAGGTTGAGTTTAATTTATTCGAGACTTTTATATTTGCCGTTACCGAAGTTTAAGAATCATTATTTTGGCTGGAAATTTTACCGTATTTTTTCTACTATTTAAGCCTAACTGCACGCGTCACTTGACATAAATTTTATTTCTGATGTGGACCGTGCAAAGCCGGGTGACGCAGCTAGTAAAATACTAGAAATTGAAGGAGTTGACTTGTCTTTTTAAATATTTAACTTTTTCTCGTAGCACGATTATTATTTCCTATGGGATACATGATTGTTGATATTCGTATTTTAAATAATTCTGAAAATTTTAATTAATCGGCCACTTTGTTTTAGCTTAATTATAAATGTCTGAGTACTTTTTCTGTAAAGTCGTTATCATTTTTATTTCCAAAGTAAAGGTGATTCCGAAAAACAAATGAAAAGTGGAAAGCAAAGAGACCTGTTCGTTGTCGTTTATTCTTTTTTGTTGGAATAGCGCCTTAATTCCTTTTCAGTTACTGTAGGTGTAAATCCTATTTTCTCTTTCAAGGAAAGATTTATCGGATTAGTTTTATAAATAGAAAGTGAAGAGCTCGAATAAATATGTGGAAAATATGTTAGAAAAACAAAAACGTTAAGACAACGTTGTGTTTCCGAGTCTTTAATTGAGTTGTTACCGTTGAAAATATTTTCATTGCTATCATACAGCAAATACCAGGACTGTGGAGTCGAATTTTCTAAGATTCCCAGAGTTCGAGTCAGAACCGGAGTCAGTCATTTTCCCTCTGACTCTTGCACCCTGGTGAATGCAGCATGTTTATAAAGTATCGCTCTCATAAAGAAAGTTCATTAAAAAAAAAAAAAAAACTACTTTAGAGTTAATTTTTTTTTAAATTCTGATTCTTATTTTAAAAAAAAAAGTTTTTTTTTTCTCTCATGATGTTAATACATTTCTGTATTTTCCGTAGTTTTGAGAAGATTTGGAGACAACTTTCAACCTCGCGACGGACAGCAGCGAAGCAAAAGTTTACCTTTAGTGGCCGAAAGTTTGGTCATAAAAGTCCTTATGTTCATATAAACTGTCCTATTAAGTTTGGCAATGGATTGTTAAGAGTAAATATCCTCGGAGATTGAACCCCTCCCCCCCCCGCGGTGCCCTAGATTCATAAAACTATCCAAATTTGCTATTTGCAGAATAATTTGGTTAAATATTGTTTTTCTTATCTAGCGTATCCATTTTAAATAGAAATTCGTTTTTCCTTTCCTTTCCTTTTTTTTTTTTAGTCCATATGTTTGCTTTTTGCTTATACTTAAAGAAAACGTTTCTTGTACTTAATACATTTACAAGAACGAATCCTCTGGCAGAAGTTACATTTCAAAAAGACTAAAATTTTGAATAATTATGCCGTAACTTTTCGTTTTTTAAGATGAGTTAAACTCACGGGAGCAAAACACTTAATAACGGTTGAACTTTTACTTTTGAGCATTAAATGTGCTGATTTTAAAAGTAGTTTCCATCTCGCAATATTTTGAGAACTAAAAGTATGAAAACTTAATTAATGTTTCGTTTCAAATGGGAGAAACGTGTACTTCTAGAGTAAAGTGAGAAGTATCTGTTTACAAAACATCTAGATTTTTCTTCATGACTGATTATTTGCATCTGAGGTCGACTTTCTGACAAAGTTTTAATTAGTTTAATTTGAAAATATGAATAGTTCGTACTTTATTAATAAGTATGGACTATTTTGAGGTGGTTTTTTTTTATATCTGCTTGAAAAAAAGTAGTTAAACACATTAGATTAGTTAAGATAAAATACTATTAACTATATTAGTTAGGATATATAGGTCATTCAGGGATTATTTTAGAATATTTTAAGCTAGGTTTTTTTTTTTTTTTTTTTTTTTTTTTTTTGAAAATATGCAAATATGTTTAGAGAAAAGTAGTTAAACATATGTAGCGTTGCGGATACGAAGGGCAAACTCAACAAAAGGTAGTCTGGAGAAAAACGTTATTTTAAGAGAAAACAGAGGAGCATGAAGGAACTCAACATGCAAAATATACCTGCACATTCTCTGTCGGGCTTAGAGTCTAAAGATGAAAATAAAAAATGCTTATCGTTGCGTTCATCCTTCGTATTCGCAGTACCTGATATTATGTTAGCAAGAAAAACATAATGGTATGTATAACTGTATCACCTAGGATGTATCCTTCAGGTTTAATTTGAGTTCTAAAAATCATATTTGTTTACAGTGGACGAATTTGGAAATATCCATCTTTAGCAAACAGGCAACGAACTTAGATAAATAACTTTACTTTATTAACATTAGAAACATATTTCACATCCCGTTACAACGAACTTCAAGGGAGCGACAATTTTGATCGTTGTAACGAGAATTTCGTTGTAATGGAATTCCAATGGAAATTGAAATGGGACTGAAAATTTAATTTCGTTGTATTTGTATTCGTTGTAACGGGATTTCAATGTATTTAAAATCTCACGCTAAACGACACATAAAAACTAAGCAGTGAATTTGGATGCCGTACGCTTGATTATTCATTTATAGTAGGACAAATTATTTATATGATTCATCTAACAACTAATTAAGAACTACATGCACAGTACTGCATGTGACATAACTGTTGGGAGTTTCTGTATTAAAGTGATAAAAACAAGAATATTATATTCATAAAAAATAATATAAGGATTTTTTTAAAGCACGATCTAAAGACACCTCAGTGAAATGAACCGTATTCAAAAATCCATCACAAAATTTGTGCTTATGTATAGGAAGAACATGAAATCAAAATAATTAATTGAAAAGATCATCAGTTAAAATAATAGGTAACAGTGTTAATTTCTGAGAAAACCGGGATTAAGTTTTCAGAAATAAATATTAACAACATTATATGTAAAATACATTTAAATAAAGATAATTTAAGCCTGAATAGATTTATTGTTTGCTTGAGATTACAATAATAGTAAGTATTTGAAATGTAAAAATGTAAGTGAGTAGAACAACAATTTCAAGTAAACGTATCCTTTTCTATTGAATCAGATAAATTAAAATAAAGCTTTAATCATAAAGAATGAACATTATGAATGAGTATTATTATGTGTAATACTACCCAGCAAACAGCCAAAACTTTCAAAGATAGTTAAATCTAAATTTTTAGAAGCCAAGTAATGTCAAGCTAAAACTACGTGACGCAAGAGAAAAATCTCTTGGAAACCTGTTGTCAGTCAACTCTTTTAACTCAAATAAATAAGTAAAATTACTTAAAAATCTATCAAAATGCATATTTTGCCAACTTTTAACGCTGAGAAGGCTTGAACACCGGAGGAAAACTTTTCGATGTCTTATGTTTTGTGGTCCTACTAAGTATTAGAAAAAAAACTGTTGTAGGTACTGAGAAATCTACCAAACATATGAAATAAAATTACTGATATATTAGTATAATGTGACTTATTTTAAATGATTAGTAGGATTCAATCAACTTAAATTCGGCATTCTAAAATAGCTTCCAAATAGTAAATGGGTTACTATTTCTTTTTACGTTTTCCTTTGTACAGTTTGGTGGACTTATTTCCAAAAATAAACAGTGGAAAACGGATAAAATAACCTCACCAGTGGAGTGAAGCATTTGGCCTTCTGGTGTTTTTTCTTTATTTTTTTTTTTTAAATTTCGAATATGTTAAAAAATTTAAAGCGGCGTAAAGTTAACCGAAATGGCTCAAAGGTGCCCTGAAGAACTCTAGTGCAGTACTATTTTTGTTTCTAATTTAGAATAATTTACATTTTGATTCAACAGCCCCCCCCCCCCCCGAAAAAAAAGGAAAACTCGTTTCAATGCAATGCTATAAAATTTCTAACTTTTTTCCTCTCTCCCTTCTTTTCCACTACAAAATATTCTGATTAAAAAGGATAAAATACGCTCACCTAAGTTTTTGAGGGGCATTTTTCAATTTTCAATGCTTGAAATACAATTTAGCGGTAGTAAAATATCTTTGCGCTATGATATATTTCATTCTTTTTTTATGGTGTTTGAAAATAACTGTATAGAGTCACTCTCCTTGCAATATTCAACGACAGATGCTCAAAACCAATCAGAGGCCGATGTACTTGAAGCAATTACAAACGTATTCTGCCTCGAAACTCTGAGAGTGATTTAAAAGTTCCCGTCCTACTTAAGCGGCCTTAATTCATGCGGAACTTGTTCTTCAATCAGCAGGCTGTAGTCAGAATTTTTATTTGAACCCTCCTTTTCGATGTTTGATGCGCACCAGATTTGGAGGAATGCCTTTGATAAGACGTTTATCGCAAATTGCAATTAATGAACACATGTACATGAGAAAGGTAACTCAAAACCTAAACTTTCCATCCACACTGCGAAAGTTTTTAACATCAGGTGAAATAACATTTTTATATACATTTGGCATTAAGGAGATCAAATTGATTATACTCACTACATGAATCTTGTCTATTCAACGTAATTAAATTTATTAAGACAGTAGAGAAAGGAATTCGGGTTAATAACTGTTTTATAATAATAAAGAGTTAAATACAATATCAACAAGAAGGTGATTGAAGATAATTTAAAACCTTTAGTAAGTTAATAATATTGATAATAATAATAATATCAGTAGTAATAATAATAGTAATAATAGTAATAATAATAATAATAATAACTTGCTTCATTTAACGTTTTTTTTATAAAGAACGTTCAAAGCAACGCCTAGAAACAGATTGCTCTACAACGAAATTATTTTTCTTAAAAATTCTAGAAATGTTGCCTGCCAGTAAGAAAAGTATTTTTTTTTTTTTTTTTTTTTTGTAAGCATTATTAACAACAGACAGCCTTCGGTGGATGGATGGTTCGTCTATCTAAGCAATTCGCTCTTATGCCATTTACGTTTATGCCAGCTTTCGGCTGCTGCAAAACTAACTTAAGCACGTTAAAAAAAACCACAATTGAACTTCTTAAAATAAATAAATAAATAAATAAAAACAATTTTAAGCTATTCTTCGCTGTCATTTTTTGCTTCATTGTATATCAAGAAAGACAAAGAACGAGGCAAACTAAAATGAAATTATAAGTTACTTTTAGCAATTAAGATGACTTGAAATGTAACATTCCTCTGAATATTTACTTTAAAACCTTACATTTGATGTAGGCAGGGGCGTACACATAACTTTTTGGGTCCGTCACAAATGACTTCTACGGGCTTCTCCATATTGTTTACCACTACGTCCCTACATGCATTCAATCCCTCCTCTTTAAAATCTCGGACCATTTTCAGGCTTAGGCCTGGGTCAACAGGTGTCCCTTATCCCCCCCCTCCCTTGAGCACGCTCCTGAATGTAGGGAGTTTACAAAGTCTTTCACTGATAAAGAAAGTTTATTTAAAGCACTGTTTAAGATTTCAACATAATTCTTTGTTTACTTTTATCATTATTACATTAAGTTTCTTACCCCGTTGTTAACATATAATCTAAAGGCATGTAGGAGGTCAAAACCTATAATGGGGGTCTGTGAAATAAAAAACTCCAAGGGGCACCTCCAGGGTTTTTGGTTGCCAAACGCCGTTTGGTTTTAACACATATTGCCAATTCTAATATTAGGGTTTATATCCAGATGAGGACTGTTGTCACCAAAGTAAAGTCGGTCTGCGTTAGTGCCTGGTGCGAAGTTGAAAATCGTAACATTATTCTATGAACAACGAAAATTGCTCACGTTCAAGTGTATTAAATTTGCTTTTGTTCTCCTGTTCCAGCTATACTGGCAATTTGTGTGCTTTGCTTTACTTTTCCAAATGTACCGTAATTTGATGCGAAGTCCGACTTCCACAATACACACATGTCATAAAAGGGCCAATTTATAGGGTAGGCAATCATTCACGGCGTAACAACGCATTCACACATAGAAAGAACACGGATAGGAGAGAGAAAGTACGTCCCCATGCCCGAACCAGGATTCGAACCCGAAACCTCGCCATTTGCAATCACACTTCTCTGACCGCTAAACATGACGGTGGCTATTAAATTTGTGAAAAAAATATTTCAAATAAGGATCCAACTATAAGAAAAATATTTTTGAACATGAAGTAGGATTTTTGAAGTGACTTTTTTTTATCAGTGAAGTTCTTTCTATATACCCTGTGTAGTTACTAAAGCATTAAGAGCAATATAAATTTAATATGGATATTTTAAACAATGCATTTTATCTGATGTTCCATGGCAATTTAAAAACATTAAAAATAAGAGGGATAAATATAAATAAATCAAAATATGCGTGAACGATACTGAATTCCTTTTCCTGATAAAATGTATGCTGAATAAAAAGCTAATTCATCAATCAGTGTCCATCTATCCGTAATGCATCAAAAGGAATGCTATTCCGCATTTTGTCATCGCATATAATCAATCCTCGGCGTCTGAAGCGATAAAACAGTATCCTCCACAGCGATGATCAATCTAAGATTTTCTTTATTTTTGTTTCACTTTATGATAAAATGTATTGCTTTTCGTTTAAAACTTTACACTCCGACATGGATCCATGGTACAAGAAACGTTTTGGATTATCTATTCTTTGGCATTTTTTTCTTCCGTTTTTTCTTTATTATTTACCGCTTTACCAACGATATTAGAAAAAAAATGCTACAAAATTTTTTATGACAGTTGGTTTAAAAGAACGCTCTTTATTTAGGAAAAATATTTTGCACACACAAGCAGACGCGCTTCATTTTGTATAGATTAACACGCTTTTATTTTTTTAAAGTACTACAGCGCTATTGCGTCTGACGGATTAAAAAAAAGAGCTATGTATTCTAAACAAATGAAAGAATGAAGGTATTTTTTTTTTAGATTCTAACAAAGGAACTATATTTTAAATTCAACATTTTGCTACTAGCTTTATTTTATTCCGTGAGAAAATCGTTTTGTACGCTCATGAAACATTTTGAAATCTTAACACCTCTTTCAACTTCTTTGTAAAACTTTATTTATTAAAACTTTTAGCAAATTGGTTGTACAGGTAGCTTTCCGGAAGCATCTATAATATTTCTGTAGAAACCGATAAGCAGGATTCATCTCATATAATGTTTTAGAACAACTTAAGTTAGATGGGGTAAAGTGGTCATAGGTTGAGTTTAACAAAAATCCTTCATCTAAAATCATTTAATCTTCACTTATCAGGCAAATATTAGTTAAATAATAAGTTTTCTTACCATTTACTGTTTTTAAAGTAAACTGAATTAAATGCAACCGAGTTTAAATTTAATACAGCATGTCGATTGAATTAAAGCAAGATTGTAATCCTATAAAATTTGAGAAAAAAACAGAACTTTTTCTGCAACCACAACTGTCAATTTATTCTAGTAGAATAGTTTAGGCAACTCCTCTTCCCCTCCCCCGAAAAATTCATCTGTAAAATATCGGTAAAATGTGGAAGATTAGAACTAGATGTGTTTCGCATACATTGAATAAATAGATAAAGCTTGATAATTTTTTTCGTTTTGCTTTTTAATTAAGTAATATTTTTTCGGAACTTCATTTGAGTGTAAAGTTTTCTTATAATGTAGTTTAGGTAGTTTAGACAATATACAGAAGTGATATTTAATATATTCCTAAAGAAATAAAACATTTCAAATTATCACCTTCTTCCTGACCGATGAAATCCATGAAGTGAAATATGATTAAAATTCTTGGTGAACCAACGTTTGACCATAGGCGACCATCAAAAATATATTTACGTAAAGTAAAAATTCTTCAAAAGAATTAGGTTATATTGAGCATTAAAAAAGTATGGTTATTTATGATGATTTTAGATTAATTGTTTGAAATATGATCTTTTTACCCCTCCCCAGATCATTAAGATCATCAAGACACATGAAAAAGACAATGCCATTAAACTATTTAAACCAATTTTTTTTATCCGAAAATTCAGTGCAGCGTGTTCTTTCTTTATATAATTTAAAATAAAAACCAAAAAATTAAGTTTTAAAAGAAGTTTATCTACCAAAGTTAAAAAACCTGCATTTTATGGCCATTTTACCCCATCAGACTGTACAAAATTAGTTTTGTTTTTTCATAAAAGACACTTAATAGTAGACGTGTTATAAGAGGAAGATAGTTTTTAAAAATGTATATATATATATATATATATATATATATATATATATATATATATATATATATATATATATATATATATATATATATATATATATATCAAATCAAAACTTTTTTTCTCAAATGTGGCGTAAAACTTTTTTGTCCAGAAAAATTTCAAATTTAAAAGAGATAAGAACGATGCAAGCTAAATGTTAATAATCGAAAATTCTAATATATATACATATATAATTTTCTAAAACATAAATATAAAAACATATTTTTACTTATTTTTTTTAAATTTTTGCTTCATAAACTATGGAAAAATTGATTAAAACACTATAAGACTTGTTAAAAAATCAGATTATTTATTATTAAAAAAAAGAGAGTTGAATATAGACATCAATCTTAATTTTCTGCCATAAGCTATGTTCTTGTCCTAATTTAAGTTGCAGTATTCCAAATTATATATTTTGTTATTTTGCTTCTCTATAACTTAAAAAAACAATGTGGAAATTTTGAAAAGTACTGATAAAGAGTTCTGTCTATTTTACTGGACACTGGGTATTTTAGTATTTCTTAGAGGTATCGGCACTTTTCCTAGTTCATTAGTTTTCTTTTGAAACTGTTCTAAATCAACACTTAAAAAAAAAAGTGGTTTTAATTATTGTAAATCCTAACTAACTATAAGCTATACATAATTCTGTTAGTCAAAATCGTAGATCCGGCAACGTCAGCAATGTATAAGTATTTTAAGTAAATACGTTTACATATCACGTGGTAATTAAATTACGCTTACAATTGAAAATCAACTCACATTCCTTTGTGCATGTTGATTTCGCAATCTTTAATAAAAACTGGATTATTTTTAGTTTGAAAAAAGTTCTCCTACGAAAAATGGTAAGTTATTTAATTTATTTTTGATAAAAAAAATATATTTAGCATGATTTTTTTTTCTTTTCATTTTTCTAAAATGTGTTTATATAAGGCAGTGAGTGAAATAGTAAAATGATCATAACATATTTCTATACAACATACTCTAAAGTCATTCAACTCCGCGTAAAAGATAAGTCTGATTCAAAAAGTTCGTTTAGTTCTTTTCTAAATACAGTACAAAAAAGGAAAGAAAAAAAAACGAGAGAGAGAGGAGGAGGAGGCAAATCAAAGTGAAAGATTGCACAATGCCTAGACCTACACATTTCATTTGAAGTATGAGGAGTAAAGTATAGGGCGTCTATGCTTGGTAACGTGAAGACCCCAAGGAATGCTCTCAGTCTATCTTTCTAAGCCCCATCAGAGATCTAAATTTCCTTTGGAACTACTAGAATTAAACCCGCCTTTTCTATGTTTATGTTGAACCGTTTCTATTTGAGAAAATTCGATATTCGATTATTAGATATGACTTGAATTTATTTTGGGTGCATTTTATGTTGAGGGGGGAGGGGATTTTCCAATACTTCATCAGCTTTTATCGAAAAATAATCATCAACTGTAAAGCAATGGGTAAAAAGAAAACTCAATATTTTTATTAAATTTCGTATGCGTATATATTATATATATATAAAGGGTGTCCCAAATTAACGCAAAATTTGAATTTGCCACCATTTTTTTCATAAATTGTTGGCAGCCATGAAAAAAGAACAATTTGAGAATTGAGAGTTTAGGGTTAGTAAAAATGGGGTGTTATTGTACCATACAGCTAGAGAGAGTGAAACATTTCAATTACTGCATAAGGCATTTCCTAGTCGCGTACTCTCTCATTTCGGTCATCAGAATTGGCACCCTAGATTGTGTGATTTAACATTTTTAAATTTCTTCTTATGGGGTTATTTGAATTCAAAGGTCTATGTCAACAAGCTCACAACCACCCATGCATTACCGTGTTGCGATACCGAGCGCCAATAACAGTAACTGCTTGACCAGCCTCAACTTTCATTATTTTTGAAACAATTGTTCAATAATGAAAGCGCGTCATTGTATCGTATAGCGCTCCATTTTTGATTACCCTAAACTCTCAGCTGTCAAATTGTTCTTTTTTCAGGGTTGCCAACCATTTATTACGAAAATGGCGGCAAATTCAAATCTTGCGTTAATTTTGGGACACCCTTTATATTTATATATATATATATATATATATATATATATATATATATATATATATATATATATATATATATATATATATATATATATATATATATATATATATATACACGTGTGTGTGTGTATAATATATATGTATGTATATATATATATATTTCGGAATCTAAAGCAAAATATTATATTTTCTTTCTTTTTGTTTTATTTCTGTCTTTTTTTTTTTAGTTTTTAATTTCTCGTTTCCTTAACCTGTTGTTCTTTTGACCAGCACTAAACATAAGTATCTCCTTTCGATTTTAAATGTCAAATTAATACATTTTGGATGAGCGATTTTTTAAAAATCATTACGGAAATAACACATAAAAATTAAAAAATAGTTCATAATTTTTTTTTTCATGCGTTAAAAATTATTGCATATCACTATAAAAAATGCAGCAAATAAGAGTTACGTAAAAATATAATTTTGTGTACCAGGTGTCTAAGTATGAAATCGGAATTTCCTTATAGATGGTTTTATCCGTCTGTTTAGGGACCGTAAGACCGCTTTTGCAGCACCATTTTCTTCCTTTAGCAGCAGACGAAGATTTTAACGCACAACAATCCCAGTCCATACACATGTTTTCAGAGTATTGCGCCTACGAACTACGATTTGTGGACATCATTGGTTTTCTGCTGCAGATTCGTATGGAACGTGCGAGGAAGCTTACGGTGAACATGCTTTATCGCAAGATACGTGTGAACGATGCTCTCAGCGTCTCAAATGTGATGAATTTGGCAGAAAGGCAATGTTTTGTGTTGGAGGTGGGCGTGGGGCGTGGTATAAACGAGTAAAACCTGAGAAAGTGGTTTATACAAAAGTTACCAATACCAATAGACTGATTTGAACTGTTCACTTCTTGAAAAAGGACCAGAATGCCAAAAGAAATCGCATGAAGTCATTTTTCTCCATGCTCAACGCTCCGTCACATGCGGCAAAGCTGGTTCGCAACACGCTGGACTTCGATGGAAAGTTCAAACCCATGCCGTCTTACTTACTAGACAATTACCAGTGTTTGCATCGATGGGTCACGAAATTTCTAAGCAGTGCTTCGATTCGTTTGAAGATGTGAAAAAATGGCTTGGTGAACAGTTCGCAGCAATAAAAGAAGATTTTTCTGATATTCGAAGAGGTATTTACAAATTGCCAGGAAGATATAGATTATGTATAACAAGCCACAGAGCATATCCTGAATGAAATGCTTTTACTCATTTTTAAACAACTGATGTGTAATATTTACGAAAAAATCTGATTTCAAACATCTGCACATGATAGACATACAGAAACTATTTGCCTTCTATTAAAATATATAATCAGTTAATGATTTTTTCGTTCAAATCTGCTGTCGAAAACTAAAGCACTTCAAGAACTCTCTTAAACTTTGAACTCAACCCTTAAAACTCTTAAAACTCAACCCTTACTCAACTCTTTAAAATGGTTTTCAAAAGTATATTTTATCCTCAAGAGAAGTTAGTTTTTCAGTATTGGGCATCAAAACAATGAGTGAAGAATAATATTTTCGACTAATTTTACATCCATAATCTCACTTCTTTTGCATTAAAGTACTCCATTGTAAATCTGAAACACGTGCATGAAACATTCCTGATAGTTTGTGCACGTAATAGACATGTACGTTGCTTAGTCTTCTTTAATTTTGGTCAAATCTTGAGCAGTTAATTTATACATTATTTCCCTTTTAGTCAATTGTTATTTCCTTTTTACTTTCTTCTATATCTAATATATAGAAGAAAGTATTGGATTCGTGCAAATTTTCGAATTTCGAATTTTGAAAGATTCGAACGTTTTGAGGTGTGCTGAGTCCATTTCGACTATTTTTGGAAAATGTCTGTCTGTCTGTGTGTGTGTATGTGTGTGTGTCACGTCTGTGTGTGGCCAGTTTTTTGTGGCCGCTCTACAGCAAAAACTACCGCATGAAATCGAACGAAATTTGGTACACATATGTGCCCCTATATGATCTTGTGCCCATTGGATTTTGGCGCGAAATTCTCCAAGGGGGGGTTAGCAATGGGACGTTTTTTGAGTTACGCGTGATTACTATTCCTCAGGAAGTAACTGTCGGAATCAAACAAAATTTGGTCCATATATTGCCAGTAACAGGAACAGGTGCTGATTCACTTTTGGTGTCAATAACTCAAACGGGGGTTGAGCTATAGAACGTTTTCTGTCGTCAATTGTGACTGCTGTATCTCAAGAAATAATGAACGGAATGAAAGAAAAATTTATCGGCAAGTAGCCCTTAGTGGGTATAGAAGCTGATTTTATTTTGGTGTCAACAGCTAAAAAGGGGGGTAGTGCAATCGCCCGTTCTTTTTTTCCATTGTGAGTGCCCTATCTCAAGAAGTAATGCTACGTTCTGGTTGAAATTTGGAATATATGTGAATCCATATGTAAACAGGCTTTGGTTCAATTTTGGCGCCAATCGCGCCAAAAGGTGCTGATTTATTTTTATTATCATTATTTTTTAGCGAATAAAAATAGCTTTATTAATGCAACAATACGAAAGATAAATCGTAATCGATTGTCGTCTGCGTATTTCTCGTGATTTTAATTGTATGGAAATGTATTCTCAATGGATACATTTCCATAGAAATGTATTCTCAATGGATACATTTCCATATTCCCGGAAATATTATCTCAATGATTTAAAATTTTGAACTGTTGCCATCTTATGTTTGTTAACAAATAAAATATTTGTAATTAATTCAAGCAAGGCTTTTAAAATAACTTTCAATTTTCGCTCTTTGCTTTGCTTTTGCAATTCGGAACTCCAGCGCTCGAATACGCTACCTGGCGGTGATTTATAAAACTGCAAATGCAACTAAAACATTGCCACGTTGCGCTCCACGTGTGTCTGTTGACGTAAACACAGGCAGTTTGTTCTGAGTATTTATTAACGCAATCGATGTGTCTTAGTTTGCTTTCAGCTACAGAAATTAATTCGTCCCTTAGTAGCATTCTCGAGCTTCTCAAAATAATGTTAGTTTTCCTTATTTCTTTCAAAAAAGTATTAAATGGTGGAAGCATAAACAAGAAAACTCTGGATTAACAAAATTGGATAACGTTATACCAGGTAAAATTTTTTATTGTTTTGTATGAATTTGTAAGAATATAAGTTTTTTTTTTTAATCTTAAATTAATTGAACTAATCATATTTTACAGCAGTATTTAGTTGGAATGGACAGTATGCAAAATATTTTCTTGAATTTATTATCGTAGAACAAAATGAATAACCGAGAAAGAATTTACTTTATTCCTTTTATTCTCAGCTGAAAGGTTTCGCCAAATTTGTTTAGGGTTATAGTGTTAGTATTGTGCGAGCAAAGTAGCATTGGCGAGATTTCGCGTTTTTAGTTAAACCATTTTTAATTTTTATCATGAGTGGAATAAAATGATAGTAAGATTACAGAATTCGATAAGTAAAAAGAAATAATGGTCAATCAACTGAAAAGAAAACTACCACCATGTATATAAACTGTGAGTACACATTTTATTTATTTTGTTCTGAGTGAATTTGAATAAATATCAGTTTTTCAATTCGATGAAAAAAAACGAACTTAACAACATTGACTGGACACTTTTCCCTAACCTAATTCCGCATAAATGATTTAAATAACCTTTGTTACTACAGTATCCTACTGAAATAGACAGTATGCAAATAAATTTTCTTGAAAATATTTATCGCAGAACAGATTGAAAAATCCAGAAAGAACGTTAAGAATTTGAACAATAAAAAATAAAAGTTCGCCAAAAATCTGTTTATAGGGTTATGGTTTTAAAATTGTGTGAAAGAATAATGTATCTTGACAAGATTTCGCATATCAGGTAAATCATTTCCATGACGAATGAATTAAATGCATGATTTCTTTGGATGTCCAATCATATAGTCATAGAAATAAATTATCTAGTGTTAAACGTTACTCTTGACAGTCTGCCACGTATGTGCACTATGTGACAAAAATGTCAACAAATGCCGGAAATGTCACGAAACTGAACTTAATATGTACTAATGTATAGAAAAAACGGTACAAAATGAAAATGCCGTTCGAAGCGAACCAAAAATTTATGAATTCCGAATTCAACATCGTGAAAATGGCTGCTTCAGAACAACTTACTGTGTGTTCTGCATTAATTGTTTACTTTCGTAATACTTTTTGGTTTCTAATCTCTTTCTATATGGGTCAGAATAACCAAAAGACTTTGAAAAATCTTTTCAAATGAATAAAGCGAAAAAATCATACATACGAACAAAAATCACAATTCGTTGTTTTAAGAGCCATTGTCTGTAAGGATCAGGCAGGGTGTGATTGTTGACATTTTTAATTTTCTTTATTTTCACAAATGTTATTCCTTATCATGAATGTAATGTTTGTGCAAAATATGAGCTTTGTCTGCCTTACCGCTTTTGGGAAATTAAATTTTTAAATTTAGGGGGCGTGGCACATTTTTACGTGTTTTTCAAATTTGCAGATTTTAAAGTTCTTGTTACTTTAAGCGCCCCTATAATGACATGGATTTTTAAATTCTATGCTATTATATGGTCTTCTTAGATACTATTACAGCTGTCAAATCGGTGTCACTACGAGGGCGACGGCCACAAACTCCGTTTAAAAATGACCGAAAATGAATTTTTTTACTACATTCAATGCCAATTTTCTGAAAGCGCCTTCATGATGACACCAACGTTTTTACATAAATTCCTAGCTACACTTGCATACATCAAAAATATGTAATAAAATTGGTGTCACTCTAAGGGCGCCAGAAGATATTGGATTTTTTATCTGATAAATTTCAAAAAAATGCAAATGTTTAAAATCTAACTACTACTCTCGCCCTCATAGCAGAGATCTGAAACTAATTAAGTTTGATAACCAACATGTTCGTCTAACATATGAAATAAAAAAATCGGTGTCACTCCTATTACTTTAGGAAATATAATCATTCGAAATTAGTATGTTATGGAGTTATTTAAAAAAAGACTTTTCTAATTCGAATGTCTTTTTGCACGGTTTGTTTTAAACTTTAATATAAAATTACAGTAGTGACACCTAAAATAAGATGTTTCTAATGCTTTTTATAAAAAAAAGCTTTATAAAAAGCATTAGAAACACAGTAAATCGATATAGGTACAGATGGACGTATTGTGTAATGTGCATTATGGCTAAAATAGTCGTACTAATATTCATATTTTTTCAACCATACTAATTTTTTATCTGTTATTTATATTAAAAATGCAACTATTTATAACATAATATCTTAAATAGTGATGAAAATAATGTATTATATAGCGAGCGTTCAGAATCTGAAACATAATTTGAGGATGACGTAGACTAAAACAAAGAAAACATAAAAAATCAAATCACCCAGTTTCAGAAAGACTGTCATCTCTTATTGATATCTGGTAATTTTGTAGCGCTAAAGCTTGGGAAAACATGGTATCCCGGAGAAATAGTAGAAGTTGACCATTTGCTAATCTGAATACAACTAGCCCCCTCATAGCAGAGATCTGAAACTAATTACGTTTGATAACCAACACGTTTGTTTAACATTTGAACTAATAAAATTAGTGTCACTCTTACTACTTTGGGAAATATGATCATTCGAAGTTAGTATGTTGTGGTGCATTTTTTTTTCATTTATTATTATTATTTTTAATTTATTTTATTTGTTTATGTATTTTGTTAATTTAATCTTATCACACCCAGATAGTGTTTTGACCATATTTATTTTTAATTTCTTACAAAGAAGCAACGTTTAACATAAACAGCTTTGAAAAGTAAGAGCGTCTTTATCTTGAATAGAAAATGCTCGTTTTGATATAGGTACGGGTGGATCTATTGTCATAATATGTTTAGATTGTCATACCAATACTCGCCTTTTTTCCGGTCAAATAAATTTATTTATTCCAAACCTTCTTGCCATGCATTTGACCTTTACTTGTAAATGGTCAACTTCTACTGTTTCTCAGGGATACCATGTTTTCCCAAGCTTTAGTGCTACAAAATTACCAGATACCAATAAGAAATGACCGTCTTTCTGAAACTGGGTGATATGATTTTTTATGTTTTCTTTGTGTTAGTTTACGTCATCCTCAAATTATTTTTCAGATTCTGAATGCTCGCTATATAATACATTATGTTCATCACTATTTAAGACATTATGTTATAAATAGCTGCATTTTTAATATAAATAACATATAGAAAATTAGTATGGTTGAAAAAATATGAATATTAGTACGACTATTTTAGCCATAATGCACATTACACAATACGTCCATCAGTTCCGTGCCTGTATCGATTTACTGTGTTTCTAATGCTTTTTATAAACCTTTTTTTTTATAAAAAGCATTAGAAACATATTATTTTAGGTGTCACTACTGTAATTTTATATTAGAGTTTAAAACAGACCGTGCAAAAAGCCATTCGAATTAGAAAAATCTTTTTTTAAATAACTCCATAACGTACTAATTTCGAATAATTATTTTTCCGAAAGTAATAAGAGTGACACCGATTTTTTTAGATCATATGTTAGACGAACATGTTGGTTATCAAACTTAATTAGTTTCAGATCTCTGCTATGAGGGCGAGAGTAGTAGTTAAATTTTAAACATTTGCATTTTTGGGAAATTTATCACATAAAAGTTCCAATATCTTCTGGCGCCCTTATAGTGACACCAATTTTATTACTTATTTTTGATGTATGCAAGTGTAGCTAGGAATTTATGTAAAAACGTTGGTGTCATCATGAAGGCGCGTTGAGAAAATTGGCAGTGAATGTAGTAAAAAAATTCATTTTCGGTCATTTTTAAACGGAGTTTGTGGCCGTCGCCCTCGTAGTGACGCCGATTTGATAGCTGTAATAGTATCTAAGAAGACCATATAATAGTATAGAATTTAAAAATCCATGTCATTATATGGGCGCTTAAAGCAACAAGAACTTTAAAATCTGCAAATCTGAAAAATACGCAAAAATGTGCCACGCCCGCTAAATTTAAAAATTTAATCTCCCAAAAACGGTAAGGCATACAAAGCTCATATTTTGCACAAACATTACATTTATGATAAGGAACAACATATGTGAATATAAAAAAAATTAAAAATGTCAACAATCACAAATGCCGTAAACTGCCTGGTTCTTACAGACAGTGGCTCTTAACTATTATGTTTTTTTCATCAAAAATACTTTCTTTTTTCTTTGTAATTGACATGTCCTTCTACTACCTTATTTTCGTAGTGATTCTCCACACATTAAATAATTAATTTGGTAGAAAATTGTAATTTTCGTTATTCTAACACGCATAAGTGCAGCTGTTAAATAGTGTTTTCTGAATTACACTCGTAAATGTTTTATAGTTATGAGTAACATTGGCATTTTGCTCCAGAATATTTCCATAGATTTTTGGTTTAACTAGCTTAGCATAAAGAACAATACAACTGCAAAAATAGCAATTATAAATGCTGTAAGATGTTTTAGGGCCACAAAAAAAAAATCAATTTTCAACGCAAAAAAATATTATCTATGGGAAAAGACGATCAGAAAGAGTCTTATTCCGGCAGCTTATGGGGTTTTTTGGTTTTCTTTTAAACCGTAATATTTTCCTTTTTTTTTTCTTGAAAGTGACTTCTGGTCCCAAAACAATTTTTTGCAATTCTAATTACCATTTGTGCAGTTTTAATGTCATTAGATTAAAATTACTATCAAAAGTTAAACATTTTATTAATATTTCAGTTTCTCCTCGTAAATGCTGGTGCAGAAGCTTGAATACATTCAGCATATTTGGGGGAAAATATCCCTCCTGTCCTATTTTATATGCTATTTCTATGGATCCTAAAATCCGCTTTTGGCTTTATATTACTGCTGAGCATCACATACTCTTGAGCTTCTCTAAGAGAATATCCAAGTTAACAAGGGATTTGTCTCGAGTCTCGAAACTCCTAGAATCGAATAGGCAAGTGACCGAACACTGACTCTTAAAAGCACTCAACCTTGACGTTGGACTTCAAACATAAGTACTTTTTGATATCCTTCAAAGTTTTAGATCATGGAATGTCATAAGGTAAGATATTGCATCTAGGAAATCTGGGGTATATTCTTTTATGTTTTGGATATCGAGGCTGTAACGATGTGTTTTATAGTTTAGGAATACGGATAGGAATTCGCTGGATTCTTGATGTAAAAGTTTACTGCAGTGCTTTTTGAATCAAAAACTGAAAATAGCGAAAATATCAGCTTTGGAAGAGTTGACTGCTAAAATATTCTATTCTGCATTTAAGAATACGATAATAAACAATTTCTTTATGGTTATTGCAACCTCTGTAAGGATTTTTTTTTTGTAAAAAAAAAGCATATTTTTATGGCTTTTTGAAATAAAATGAAGTATGTGCTAATTATACGGAAGATGGTCTGCATAATACAAAAAGTAATAGGAAACAACACATTTTATAAGTCGTCTTCTACAAAGAATTTAACTTATGATTAAATGTATTTTAAGGAATTACGAAATTCAATATTATGTAAAAGGTTTTTACGTACTTTACAGAATTATTTCTGAAACTATTTATAAAAATATTTCTACTGATTTTAACACAAGAATTAAAGCTTCATTGAGAGAAAAGTTGTAAGTACTATGCATAAATATGGGTGTTTTGTTTAGAAAGGCAAATGATTCAAAATAATGCAAAATAGATTAAAACTTAAGTCAATTCTCAAAAATTACTTTTGTACCAAGGTTGTGGTTTTGAACAGGACAGGTGGTTTTCCCCTTCCAAGCTGTATTAAATATCTCATCAAAAACAACCCTGCTGTACAAATTTCCCCGCCAAGAAAACCTTTAACTTTTCCGCACAAAAAAAGAAGGCCTTCATCCTAAACCCCAAAACCCTCAGCCTTAAAAAGTTATGATATCTAGTTTGCCCACCAAGAATCTGCCAAACTATCATCCTCCTTGTTCTCTTCTTTCATCATATCTACTTCTGTTAGAACCTCCTCCCACCTTCAACTCTTCAGAAATATGGATAGATCCTTTAAATTGTTTATCCTGTTTGGCAAAAGGCTTTTCAAAGTGAAGTGGTTGCTTGGTGAGTAAAAAGCTTTTCGCCAAACAGGATAAACAATTTAAATGATCTATCCATATTTCTGAAGAGTTGAAGATGGGAGGAGGTTCTAACGGAAGTAGATGTAATGAAAGAGGAGAACAGGGAGGATGATAGTTTGGCAGATACTTGGCGGGCAAACTAGATTTTATAGCTTTTTAAGGCTGAGGGTTTTGGGGTTTAGGATGAAGGCTTTCTTTTTTGTGCGGAAAAGTTAAAGGTTTTCTTGGCGGGGAATTTTTTTACAACAGGGTTGTTTTTGATGAGATATCACATCTTTTTGCATTGATATTATTACTTTGTCTGTATTTTTAGAATTGAGAACTTCAAGTCAGAAAATGTATAATTGAAACAACCCTGTTTTGTATTTTTAAGGAACAATAATGGCAAGTCTAATTTTACATCGAGTTATTTTCTGACCATTTAGGTTCTATGTTTGTTTTGCGAAAATTGGGATGTTTAAATTTTATTGTAATCCTTGTATCCTCTCTGTTGCATAGAAAACTTCTTGGATAATAAAATACTATACTTTAAATTATATTGTTTTCGAGTATTTTACAACTTCGCAATAAATTCTATTAGTTTCTTTATTTGACGGATTATTCAACATTTTCATGAAGGTTTTTTTTAATGTTTTACAGCTCGCGGGCTATTTTAATCTAGCTTTTTAATTTTTATTTTATGACCTTTTTTCTTAAATCGTATTTACGTTTTAAGAAAAAAACATCGTATTTACGTTTTAAGTTTTTTACGTTTTATGGGATAATTTTAATTGTTTGGAGATTTATCTTTCTTTTGATGGAGGTCTTTGTCTTGTTTAATGCCTAGTTTTGCTCAAAAGTTCATTAAAAAGAGGAAATAACGCATGTTATTACCAAGCAAAAAAAAAAAAAAAAACTAAGACAAGCACGCGGACTTAGCTCTTTAAAAATCTTGATTAAACTAATTGCAAAAATTTGTCTATTTACAAATTACTGCAAAACATGGATATCCACACACGTATTTCATATATTTTCAATTTATAATGTGTTATGTTCCTGAAAAATGCATTAATTTAGAAAATAAGCAAACCAATAAAAAAGGGCTATTTTTCTCTTTCAATTATAAAGTAAGATGTATCATATTCATATGCGTTATAGGTTCATTTAATATGTCACGCAGAATATTCAAATGGTTTAATCCCAGTTTCGCACCGACATTTAAAAATCCCACCCCCCTTTAAATATATCAAAACTTAAAAACAGGGGGAAGGAAATTTCGTATCGGCAAACAAGCATTCTAATCTCATTCATTAATTTGTTTCTCTGCTTAAATATAAACAAACAACACGGAATCTTAAAACAAAAAGCCCAATGAGCTAACAAACAACATGGAATCATAAAACTGAAAGCCCAATGAGAGGAGTCCGCGCGCATGCGCAGTCGCTGTGGGAAATGTGAGGTATCCGCGATTTAAAGTCTAGTTGCAACTGTTGGATCTGTTTTAATCTTGATTGAATTTCATTTCCTAAGACAACTTTGAACAAGGGTTAGATCTGTTCTAACCTTGCAATTGCAGTCAGAGATTTACAAACCCTATCAGCTGAGAGTAAGTACATAAGAGTTTAAGGGAAATTAGTGATTTTCAAACTTTAATTACTCTAGCCCATGATGTCTCTGGGGTTTGAATTTTCGGGAAGAAACCCCGGGAAGAAACAATTTGGGGGGTAAAAACGAGGGGGGAGGGGAGGGGGGTCAAATGGCACAAAAGGCACATCAGTAGGGCACAAGGAATATGTGTGCGAAATTTCAGCTTGATTCGTCTTTTCGTCTGAGCTGTAGCCCTGTCAAAGGAAGCGAAAACTTTTTTTGAACAGCGATTTATAACTAAAATTCCTCCTCCCCTTGATTGTCTTGGGGATTGTATTTTGGTTTATGTCGTCAGGGACCACTAGACATTGAGTATACCAAAAATCAACTCCGGGGGTCTTTATGGGGCTGAGATACAGAGGCGTGAAAAACCCAGAAAAGCCCAACTTGTTCTGTCGTGTAAACTGTTCCTTAGTCGCTTTTTTCTTTCGTCTTTCTAGGCGGTGAATTTGCTTTTGTTGTCTGCTGACGTTTGGTTCTCTTGGCGGCCGGGACGCTCCCGCGTCCCGTGATTTGCGTTGATTTTCCCCATGCGCGAGGTCATTCAGGTATTCGGGAAATGAAAGAGCTGAGCTTTAGCGAAAGAAGCTACTCGTTTACCTTTTACTTTAGATGCAGCTAAACCACCTTCGTTCTGAAAACTGTTTCACTCTAAAGAAGCCATTAAGGATTATAATTCAGAGTATCTGTCTTCAAAAAATGAAATTGGACCAAACGCTTCCTTCCCATTATTTTTTCTTTGGATTGAAGCGGCAGCACCTCAAAAATGATTTTTTTGTCACTCAATTTCTTAATGGATATGGTATTCTTAAAGATTATTTGCTTAGATTTTGTGCAAAAATTTTATACACCTTTAGTAAGTTAAAAATTTCGAATGCATTCCTTAAGTTTACAGAAGCGTTTCATCATTGCATTCAGGTTATTCCTGTTGGTGCTGCAATATTTAATATACTTTCTCAATTTTTACTAGAGTGCAATTTTCTCGTTTTTAAATTTTAGTGATAGTTTTCGAAAACGTTTGTTTTTTTCCTTTCGCATTTTTTCAGTTGTGGAACGTATATAAATACGGAAGCCTCCGAATGCGAATGCCTTATTATTCTCAGAAAAATGTACCGTACTTTTTCATTGCGTTCTGAAATGGTAAAAGCACCATTCACCGTTCATCTTACGAAACACAAAGATCTTCTTTCCCTTTTTGCGGTTATACGATGAAAGTGATATTAACTTCAGATGATGCTTGTAAAAATATTCGTTTAGTGAGAGGAAAAATTAGGGAAACATTTGCATGGAAAATCTTTGCGAAATTAGAAATCTTGCGGGATTTTGCTCTAATCCCGTGGGATTAATGCCGCTAAAAATCATGCGGGATCCCACGGGATTCGAGGTAGAGATTTCGGGATTGAAAGCCCTAGTCGGGATGGTTTTGAAATCTTCGATAAATTGAGGAAATATCAAATTTTAGGGGCACACTTAAAGCAATCCGGATTGTAATTTCAGTGAATCGTGCATTTGCCTTCGGAAAGCATAAATTAATGAAGACGAACTGATGATGAAGACAGTTTTCTCTGTACATAATGGAACATTTGAAAAAGCATTTTTTCGCGGTGTTTGGAAGACTTTCCGAGTCGATGGACTTAACTTCTTTTTCTACTGCGCTCAACTTTGTAGCCTACCAACATGTACCACATACTCTATCCTACGTATGTACTTTATATTTACACCGCAAAAAGCAGACAATGAATTAATTTTAAATAAAAAAATGCCTTTAAAAAACCATCCAGGAACTAAAAAAGGAAAAATAATTGCTAATATTCACATACGATCTTCTATCCAAATCTTTAAATCAAATCTGTAACTCTTGTGCAAAAACCAACAAATCTAAACACCCAGTTTTAAGATAAACACTGATTTACTTTTAACTACCTTACGTAAAACTATTTTAATACCTAACTAATTATACCTACCTATCCGCGGAGATGCCAACCATTCAGAGGTGACAACATGTGGTTTCATAATCACTTTAGTGCCTGTGGAAATAATAAGAAATAGCATTCCATCAGGCTTTCCGTGTATACTCAACCCCCTTTCAGATCCAGGACTATGGGTACCACTGGCAATGTTAAAAAGTTTTAGTGTTAGTATCACTTTTAGTATTTTTGTTGTTGAAATAACAATTTTAGGTGGAAAAACTCCTAAGCATCCCAATTAAATGTCTTTAATGTTACAGTAAATAGAAAAAGCATTTCGTCAGTCATTACCATCTTTACTCATAATAAATCTTTTTAACAACACTGTGCAATTTGTTCTTTTTATGCTTATAATAAGTAAACTTCGGTTCACAATAAGTAAAAATTTAACGACGGTAGCTATTGTATGCTTTTTTTTTAGGTGAAATACTACGTTATAATGACATTACCATTCAGTGTAGAAGAAGTTATATACACGTGGATGGTACATCTTTGACTAACATGAAAGGATACTAAATGCATCAATCCTAATGCTTCATATACTTATATTTTGGAAATCAATGAATGTTTTATTCCATAAGTTTAATCGAAATTAAATTGAAAAATTAGTTGATGAGTATTTTTTTTTTTTTTTTTTTGCATTTTTAGTATATTTGGTTTGGTTGTGGATACTAAATTTAATGAAGAATTAATTAACCAACTGATTCAGATCTGAAATCAAAGAAAACTAATGTAAAGAATGCATTCATAAGATTTGTCAAATTTTCAACTTTAAACCTCATTATCTTTAAAATGAAGGATGAGAACTTTTGTTGTTTAACAATAATACATATTTTGGCGCCTAAAAAATGCAAAACAGCACCCCTTGTGAAAAGTTGAAAAAATGAAAATTTTAGAGTTTAAAAGAACACTTTTCTAGAGAATTGCCCTTATGAATGTTTGAATCAAGTTTTACAAAGAGAGATATATTTGCAATTACTTTTTATTTTATTGTTAATGTTCTCAAACACACTTGAATGCTTACAAACTGAATCAGACTATTATATACTTATGTGTAGAACATATGTTTTATTCAAGAACATACGATTGTCAAAATAACAAGCCAGAATTTTTAAATCTTTGAGAGGTTTGAAATAATGAAAAATTTTTTTTGAAAAAATATTAAACCGACCTCAAAACTGCACAAAACTCCAGCAGGAAATTGCTCTGAAAAGTTTTTAAAAAAAACTTCCATATTTAGAACACCAGCGATAAAAAAATGATAGGGAAAAAAAAGAGAAACCGTTTTTCTTTTGATTTTTTTTTTTTTTTTTTGGAAAACCAGTCAAAGTTAAGGACGAAACATTCATACCCTTTCACAGATATGTATGAATGTAATGCATGCGAATTCTATTAAAGACTTTGGATCCTTTTAAATTTACATGTGTAATTAAATTGTGGTTAAGCATGAATTTATGTTCACTTTTGAGCTGACTTGGTAAATTAATTCAAAAAGCAGTATCGATCCTGTTTATAGACAAATATTATTCTTTGTTTTTTAGAGATACTTCTTGCTACAGTTTTGTAGTCTCTGTTCTTTTTTTTCCTAAATTATTTCATTTCATCTTTTTTGTGTAAATAATGTAACTATATGATGTTACCACAATGAAACTTCACTTTTTTTTTACAAGTGCTCGATATATATATATATATATATATATATATATATATATATATATATATATATATATATATATATATATATATATATATATATATATATAATAAAGAAAAATGACGTTACAAACAAAGAATAAATAAATAAAACTAGCATACGGTATGAACTTATATTCGCCTCCTTTTTAAAGTCAGTTAAAATGCACTTACTAGTTTCGGAAATATTATCTAAATGTAAACAAAATTTCACCAATAATATTTCTTTTAATTATGAAGATAATTTGAAAAACCTGGTATTTTTTCAATATAAATCCATTTTTAAAAAATAGTCAAAAAATAAGTTATTTTCCCAAATGAAATGTTGTTTTTGCTATTGGTAAAAATTCTTTGACTTGTTGCATTTAAGTCAAATATTTTCATAGCAATAGAAAATAACAATGAAAAATAATTAGAGCTTATATTAGGAGGACATATTTGCGAAATAATGACGCAAAACACATTTGTTTGCATTTCATAATGAATTATTTATTTAGTATTAATATAAAAGCGAGCGAAAAATTCCTAAATAAGACTTTTTTTTTTGAATTAGAGCCTGATTAAAACCTAACAAATAAGTTACTTCAAATTACGTATTTATAAGGCATTGCAATGCAAAATTTTCTTCCATTTATTTTAATAACTAGAATTTCCTTTATGCTCTTTTTATTCAACATTTCATTACATAAACATTTCAAAACTTCATATGAGGCAGTGAGAAGCAAAGGGATATAAGTGCCAAAATTTTGAAGATAACCAGTACAAATGGTAGATGAGCCTCTCCTCTGTCTTGAGGCAAGAGATAGTGCCAGTAGCTCAGGTAGGTGTTATTATACAGCATGATTTAGGAAATCTTTTCAATGAGAGCCTACCTAGGATCGCTACTTAAAACGAGTTTTACTCAAAACTTGGAAAGTGTTCACTTAAACCCCTTTGCTTCTCACTGCCTCATATGATAATACATTTTCACTGTTGCAAACATTTAAAAGTATACATAGCTTTTTTTTAATTGTAAAATGATTGAATAAATATTATTTAGACTAAATTACTCTATTATACATTTATTATTAACTCAAATATAAATTTCAAAAAAAAAAAAAACATTTTGGTAATGGCAAATGCTGACAGCAATGAAAATAATTCAAGCTGTAACTTTATAGTTTTTCCGAGCTAAGTATCATATTTGCATTTGTTTAAAAATATTTTGTTTTCTTGTTTTTATTTGGGTATTAATGCAAATATCGTACTATCGTACTACTTGCTAAAATATGTAATCATTAATGCTAAATATCAGATGTGACTACTATCATTTGTTTTAAGGCAGACGTTTTATTAAATATTTTACATATATTATTTTTAATTTATTTAATAAGTGTAAAGAATTAATCTTATATGTTTTTTTTTTTTTTTTTTGAAAAACTTATCATTTTGAACGATCATCCTGCAGAGGGAACTGTTTTTTTTTTTTTTTTTTTTTTTTTAAACAGTCGAGCTCGTTTAATGGAAAAGGCAATTTGCCACGAAAAATTATCCTAATATGCAGGATATTCCATTATCCGGGATGAAAAAAGCACGCATTAACGGTGTAGCACACTGAAATGTTATTATATGTATAAAGCGAGATATTCTTTTATCCAATATTCCAATAAGCGAGCTTGACTGTATTTTTTAGGATGCAGAAACTTTCTGCACTAACTTTCCTGTTTGGGTTTTTATAGTGTTATTAATCTTAGAGAGGTATGACAATGTTTAAAAAATGATTTGGTTGTTAAGTTCGAATTATTACTTTACACTTCATCGCCCCCTAAAAGTTCCAATGTTCTACAAGTACTCAATATTTTCGCTCACTTCAAGAGATTTTTCCTGAATATTATATTTATTTCAAAAGCCAGTTCAGAATCTTAACAACAAGTATTTGATTGGATTTTTCGAGACTCTAAGAAGATTGCTTATTGATCCGACTTTGACCTCAGTCTAACATAAACGTTTTCTATTGTCTTTCTGAATTGTCTAATCAGTCACATGACACTCTTTACTGAATGTCTACTCCAAAAATAAGCACATAACCATGGCTTTAATGTTGAAATATTATAGCCCTTACTCCCACGTACTCAATCAGGGATTTTCAAATAGACAGGGTGAAATACATTTTAGTTTGTAATTTCTTTTTATTTCACATGTGAAATGCCTATTTGTAAAAAAAATACACTCTATATAATACGCCACTGAAGCAAACTTCCTTCTTTAATATATTTTCACCACAAAAACATTCAAAAATAAATGGTGACTTAAACTATATACGATTTATCATGCAGCCAAGTTTCAATAAAATGCCTCAGTTTGCTTTGCAGTTTGTTTTAAATTAAGATGCAAATTTATAACAAAAGCGCCATTCAGTTTAAAACTAATATAATATCGTCTCTTTCTTTTTCGAAAAATACGAATCACGTGAGCAGAAAGTTCACTTCATATTAACACACTAAACTGCTGCGAAAAATGTACGAAGACTTATGTCATTTCATGAACTGGTTAGCAGTATTTAATCTCTGATTGCATTAAAAATATGAAAAGATTAGCTAAACTGTATAAAAAGCTAAAAGTTTTCAAACTGCGGAACAATCACCCGGCTGCAACTCTTGATGCAAAAAATAATTTGTCAGGAACGAATTTGAGTTTTTTTTTTTTTTTTAATTCAAGTCTGAGCATCATTACTATATCTTTATTCACATTTTAATGCAAAAATGCATGGATTTTCGCCAAAGGGAAGTTAGTAGAAAGGTCATCATTGTCCCTAACACAGGTATATGATAACTGACTGGACATTTTCTTTAGCCATCTATTTCCAAGGTAAAACACTTAACAACAAATCTTATTAAGCGGCAAGTTACCGCACTTAAGTCAGGCCTAAGTCAGGACTACAAGCAATTCACCGACAGCTCGGCTAGATCATTTGTAAGAGACCTCTTTGAAGCACACAAACTGGTAGCTAAAATAGTGTTAGCAATGGGGAAGTTCAACTCGTCATTTAAAGACAAAGCTTGGGAAATAAGCAGTAAGTTACCACTATAAGCTCTGGGCTTAGGAAGAACTACATGCAATTTACCGACAGACCGATAACGACGTACAAACAATGCGGTTTCGTTCTTGTTATTTGCTCGTCAATTTGGAATAATCAATAACCGTTCTTGAGGCAAATAGTTTCAATGGGATGATATCTGCAAAACTCTAAAAAGTAAAACTCAGAACCTTCATGTTACAAGTTTCGTCCTTTTCTTATTTTGATTTTATTTAAATATATGAAAGTGCATCTTTAAGTTTACTGCTCAGCAAGGGCTTTGTACAGAAATAATTGCTAGGATATATATCTTGCTTTTTCGTTCTTGTACTCAAAAGTATGTCTCCACTCAATATAAAAAGTAGAATTAATGCAATCGTGAAAGTAATTAAAAATTAAGAATCGAAAAAAATTTAAAGTAGGTGGAGCAAAACAAATTACATGGCTTTAACGATTATATGGCTTTTAAAAAGCTTTTAAACAGTTGAGATAGGTCAAGAAAATCTTCGATGCATTATTTTGAAGTTTCGAAAACGCAAAATCCACAAGTCCATGCTTGCTAAGTTTCCGCCTTGTAAATTCGTCTTTAACTTTGTGGGCAATTAACTTAATTACGATTAGTAATTTTTGTTTTTATCAACATTTAAACAGCTTGTGCCACCAATCCACCCAAAACGGAACAAGCACTGTACAAGTTAATAAAAAAATGTTTACTTAAAAAATTATGATTTAAAGCAAGAGCTAAACATTTCTTTCAAAGAAAGCCGTACATATTTGGGTACAAATCAGGTTTAAGGTATGAAATATTCTCGCAAGAATCACTCATTCCAAGAAATTTTCTGACACAGAATTATCCAGGATGTAATGTTTGAGCCCATCGTACCAAACCAATAATAACTTTTTCTCGCAAGACTTTCCCTATATTAAAGTCCAATGCTTGTGTTCCATCATTTCGCTTCTACTAAAATGTGAAAGCCTCTCGTAAATGTCACAATAAATTACTGAAAATTGCCATGAAATGTATGGCTGAAACATTTCTGGAACTTTACCAGCAATCTAATCCACTACGTATCTTCTTGGGAAATTCTAATGAATTCTGATGTTATTGAGCAATGTTTGGCTATGATCGAAGCTTGGTAGCTGCGGCTGGATTGCTTCTAGAAGGGTAATAAAAGGGGAATGAGTTCAGGTAAGGGAAAGTTATTGCATAGGTAAAATAAAAATTGATGGCAAAAATAGATTTTTTTTTTCATTGAGACAGTACAAACATTTCTATTTTAAAATGTTATGCAGGAAATGAAGTCACATACAATTTTTAACAGACAACGGCAATTTGGGCATTCAAAAACGTAAAAAAAAAACTGATGCTAGGGATGTTTAGGTTCACTACATTATAACGTTATGCTTTCCAGTTATTTTATAAAATAATAAAAACGGCATAATGCTAGACTACGTAAACGGCATTTAACTTCATAACGCTAATGTCAACAGCAGTTTTTCAGAAGTGGAAGTTGAAAATTATTTTTCTGAACGTGGTTAAATTTTTAATCTATCAAAAATGATGTCTGTTTTTTTCAAAAATTTCTGCGTTAAACAAAACGATATGCGTCAATCGTATTAAATGATAAGTGTAAAAACCTTGACCATAAATCGAGAAATTTATATCGTTTTAAAAATGTGTTGGAAAAAAAAAACATTTGTTTCTGACATGATTGATTTGTCGTCTGCAAAAGAATGTATTGAAAAAAAAAAAAAAAAGAAAAATTAAGAAAATGCGAAAAGATTTATTTTCTGCAATAATAATAATAATAATAATAATAATAATAGTAATAATAATAATAATAATAACAATAATAAGCCTTGCTTGAAATAATTACAAACATTTATTTGTTAAAAAACACAAGACGGCAACAGTTAAAAAGTTTAAATCATCGCGATTTTCTGATCATTTTCCAACAATTAAAATCACGCGAAATACGCAGACGACAATCTATTACGATTTATCTTTCTTATTGTTGCAATTATAAAGCTATTTTTATTTACAAAAAAAAAAACAGTCCCCCCCCCCTCAGTGAGCGATTGGCGCTAAAATTGAACCAACGCCTCTTTACATATGGATTCACATTTACTCCAAATTTCATCCAGAACGTAGCATTACTTTTTTGAGATATAGCACTCACAATGGAAAAAAAGAACGTTCGATTGCGCCACCCTCTTTTTAGCTATTGACACCAAAATACAATTAGTTCTTATACCTTCTAATGGCTACTTGTCGATAATTTTTTGTTTGATTCCGTTCATTACTTCTTGTGATACAGCAGTCCCAATTGACGACAAAAAATGCTCTATAGCTCAACCCCTGTTTCAGTTATTGACACCAAAATTGAATCAACACCTGTTCCTGTTAATGGCAACATATGGGCCAAATTTTGTTCGATTCCGCTAGTTACTTCCTCGGGAATAGCAGGCACGCATAACTCAAAAACTTCCCGTTGCTCCAGCCTCCTTGGAGAAATTCGCGCCAAAAACCAATGGGCACAAGTTCACATAGGGGCACATATGTGTACCACATTTCGTTCGATTTCATGCGGTAGTTTTTTCTGTAGGGCGGTCACAAAAACTAGTCACACACATACGTGTCACACACACGGACACACCACACACACACACACATTTTCCAAAAATGGTTGTAATGGACTCAGAAAGTAAAAATGGATATTCATATTGTAATACAGGTACATTTGTTTATACAAAAATTATTTATTTATTATGAAATAATGAAGTTTGGTTTTTAACGTTTTAAATATAAATTGAGATCTTCTAATACTCGGCGGTGTGCCTTTTTTTTAATGCTAAGCTTATTTTTGTTTTAAAACAATGATTTGCACAGTTAGAACCGCAAAGTAAAATAGTTTATTTCGTTTACTCATTCCTTTTTTTTATTAAATCACTTATGAACTCATTCTTAAATTAACTCATTTACATTCCTTCCCTTAACAATCCGCATATTTATTTGTTCATTCATTCAGTTTCTTATTCATTCAGTATTTTATTCACTTATTTAATAATTGGCTCATTTATTTTTATTCGTTTGTTGGTTCGTTATCTATTCATTTATTCATTCATTCTGCTATTTACTTAGTCATTTGATCAAACATATTTTCAATTATCAGTTAGAGAAATAATCATTGGAAAAATATTTTATTTTTCACTTTGCCCCACGGAAAAAATTGAAATTTTCTTCTTCTTCTTTTTTTTTCTTTGGAGGTACAAACTGACTGCATAAAACAAAAAATAACGTTTCAACTTGAGTTTTATTATAAAATACATCGTTATTTGTTTGTGTGCTAAAATTTTAAAAACAAGTTTTTAATTTGTTCATTCTGAATAAGGTAGATTATCTTTATATATAAAAATGGATGTTGGTAAATGTGTTTTGTGCGTTTCTTGAGACCTGAGAAACTTTCTAGCAGATTTGACTGAATGTTTCACCGTAAGTTCTTTGCGGTACTGGGAAAGTTAATAGACCAGTTCCGAAAAATTCCGACTGATAGTTCCTTTTTTATTCCAATTTAAGTCACAATTTTCGTATAAATGCCCTAATATGGGGTGAAAAAATACTTGCACGTATTAGCATTATGTGTCCAACGAAACTCTAATTTTTATGCTGAAGATTCCATCTGTTTGAAAGTTTTAAGTTGTATAAAAAACGAGTTATAAGCTTTTTAGTTCCAATTTCAAAGGCTTTCATCAACCCAATTCAGTATTTAGTGTATCATCTCAATTCCCTATAGATAGCTAGAATTGTTGTTTTGTTGAATATTTTTGCTTTTCGTCTGACTGTTCGAGGCTTTTCTCAAGTCAAATGTTAAAGTAGCATTTTCCCACAAGATTGGCAAATTATAAATGGATTTGGCTGGCTATTTTTCAATTAAGTCGAATTTTAATGTAATTAACGTTTTTTATTATTATTTGTGCTGATTGGACACTTACTCATTATCCAATCTACCAGCAGAAATCTCGCCAAACCTTTTTTTCAGAAAGATTTCAGTAGCATTTTTCAAATGTCGCTGTCTTTTAAGGCAAGGACAACAGAATACTAATTCTCAGCTTTCACCATGTAAACAAAATATTTCCATTTAAAGAATCTTCAAAACGTTTTTTAAGGTGTGAAATAATCCACCAACAAAAGTAGGCAAATCCATAAACAACACAAAAACTTACGTTAATTTTTCTTCCTTGCACAATTTCAAACAATCTCCAAATTGTACTACTTATTTTGGAAACATTTCGGATGAACGTGTTTAACGCCATTTTAAAGTGACCAAAAATATCTCAGCATTTAAGAGACAATATCCCTTTGAGGGAACATTATCGAAGGTATCCCAAAACGATTCCCGCAAATTTGGTAACATTTTAAATCGCACCATGAACCCACAATATTTGAAATTTCACAAAATAACTAAAGCAAGTAAGAGGGGATTACTTTACGACTACATTTTTTTAAACAGTTCGTACTTCATTTGCCATACAGAGAAAATTTTAGACTACATGTTTAAAAAAAATGAACGGATAAATCTTTTTAAACATGGGAAGTTTTACTTCAAATTTTAGAAAATCTTCAAATTTGTATATGCTTAATGTCGTAATTTTGTTTATAAATGAATACTATTTTGTTCTTTATGCTTATTACTTTTTTAGTTTTATGAGTAAGGAACTCGATTTCATGTCACGTCAAAGCAGTGTGTTTTGATTTCTTTCAGTTAAAACAGAAAATTAGCGATTACTTCTCATAATTATTGCTAACCCAGGCAACGCTGGGTGTTTTTGCTGTTCTGAAATATTTTATTTTGCCCCTTATTCCCCTATTTTTGTTTTACAAAGCAGGAAACTCGAGTTTACTCTATTGGTCTCAATACATACATTGTGTCAGTTGTTCAACAATATAATATGACTGAATTTATCTAGGCTTGTGAGCCTTCACGGAAACCCTCATTTGAACTGTAACAAAGTAGCACCATTCGAACATTGGTGATGCAACGGATTGTGCTACAAAGGCTGTGTTTCTGTGAATACGATGAATTTGAATGCCAATTCAATTCAAGTTGAGCTTGAAATTGCTACAAAACACGTCCAATACATATGACAATCAATGAAGTAAAAATAGATATAATTCTTTTCTATTTCGATTAAACCTCCATATCTGTATATCTCAATCTTTAATTCATCTTCTAACTATTTCTTATTCATATTCTAATTCTGCTTGGCTTTCATAAAAAATTTAAACTTAGCCTTTAGTATGATTCACGTATATTGTTTAGAACCATTTAATGAGCAAAAAACAAACAGCCATGTTATGTATACGGTGCAACACCAAACTTCAAAAAATTTAAGATCAAATGGTACTTCCTTTTTTATAGCGAATGTCTTCCTTTTCATGTTAGTCTGTTAAATTCGCGTGAGAAAATCAACACGTTACTTTATTTTAACAATAGGGCACTTAAGAAAAAGCTCTTGTTCGTTAAATTTATTTAGCTGTTAAAATTAAAATCAGCCATTGTCATTTTTTTTTTGGAGAATGAGAATGGGAGTTACGTGGTTATGTAATTTTGTTTTCAAATGCAAAAAAAAAAAAAAAACATTATACTGATGGAAAATAATTTTAATAATAAGAGTTAATAATTCCCAATGCAGTAAAAGGACGCTGTGATTACTCTATCGAAAATTTTGCTACATAAAGTTCGACAGAATAACTCTTTCAACGTGAGTAAAATTTTAAAGAAATTACTCAAATTATGTTTGTGTGATAGATCTTCTGTAAAGGAAATACTACTTGGACGAATTAGATTTGTTCTCTACCTCTAAATTGTTTGCAGTTATTGCTTTATTCTGTTAGAATCAGCTTGGACGAAATACATTAGGTCTTAGTCTTTATCCTTATGATACTTTGTCTTGACCAAAAGGACCGAAAACGCAACGATTCTCTGCGTATTTGAACAGGCTTTGCTTAATTTCAGTAAATTTTTACGTTCTCGGGTATACGGGACAGAATTTTTCATGCAGATAATTTTTATGTATACAATTTTGCATTGAACATAACCCAAAATATTATTTATTTATTCATCTATTTATTTGTGTATTTGTTGTTGTTCTTTATTACTTTTGGATTTTTTAAAGCAGTGTCAAGATTCGACATTTGAAGAAAAAAAATTCAACAAATATTTGTATAAAATGTTAACGAAAGTATGGATTGATGCATAAGGACCGTCACTAAATAGGAACATTCGTTCTATGCATAACAAAGGCTAAAAAGAGTCATATTCGCATTTCCCAACTGTTGTTCCAATTTTTTATCAGGAAAAGAGGTATTTAAGATTATTATACACACACACACAAGAAATAAGTAAACATTTTACTTTCTCTCGACTAATTTGTTTACATACAAACAGTATTTGAAGTTATACATTGAATACAGCTGGTTTATAGATTGAATTAAGCTGTTTGGAAGTCAACACCTGTGAACTTTAATGGAAATGTTTAATGCTACTTTTATTATCCAACTAACACATGATCTGGTTAGAATGAGGGTGGCATAAGTTATCTTAATACAGTTTGGAATATTTGAAAGTTTTGTATAAAGATTCGGCATCAGTTTTGGTTCGCGTGAACAGTTTTCATATACTCCTAGTGGGTAATATACTGCCGTAGGCAAGTAAACGACAATATCCGTAAATATGAGTTTTAGAGACATTTAAAGAAACATGTATGGGGATTCAATACTAACAAAAGGGAAACATCGGAATTAAAAGGGTTTTTCGCGCGTTTTTTTCAGCGGAAACCAGATAAGCAAGCTTATACGATAGAGCTAACGTACAATATATTCAGTAAGTTACCGCCCTATAGCCAGGGCAAAGGCAGAAATACATGAAATACACCGCCAGCTCAGTCAATTCCAGCCAAGGACTGCAGTTTCGTGCTTATTAGCACTCATCAGCCCGGCATATTAAGTGACTGAACTGGAGGTGGAAAACCTCTTAAGAAAGCCAAGAGTGCCAAATAAACTGGTAGCTAATGCAGAATTAGCATTGACCAGACGAGTGACCGAAGTCATGGTTCGGTTTAACTCGAAGATTGAAGGCAAGACATGGTATATTCAGTAAGTTACCGGGAATTGACTGAGCTGGCGGTGTATTTCATGTAACGTACAATAGCTGACAAAAATGTAAAAAGAAAAAAAAGGCATAAATAAATAAATAAATAAATAATTAAAAAATAAAAATATTGCAGTTACTGAATTTCGCCAGCGCACGACAGTACGATACATATACAGGGTATTATGATTAAGTTACAATTTCAAAACTCTAAAATATAAAAAGAACTGCTCAGAATTCCTGATCTTTCGTTAGAAAAGTCGTGAAGCCTTGGAGTTTTGTTTCTCAAAAATGAAAAAAAAAAAGTGATTTGCAGTCTAAAATCGTGAATTCAACTTATGTTTTTCGCAATCACGATCGGCGACAGGACCATATTCATTGGAGTTATTGTTTCTAGAAATGGCTCCTGTCTCCCCAAGTCTGCCCCTCCTCTTGGGTGGTTACGTGTGTATAGTTGTGTATGTGTAGGCTTGTGTGTGTACGTAGGCCTGTGTGAATGCACGTTGGCGTGTATGTGTGTAAAGACACCCGTGTGTGTGTGACTGTCAAGTGAAAATCGCAATCGCAGTCAGTTAGCAATCGTGATTGCTCAAAAAAAAAAAAAAAAAATCCAAAATGTGCCGATAGAGGGAGTTATCAAGTTTCGAGTTGTGATGGGGGTATACATGAAATAAATATCGGACGCATATCATCAACGTAGATAATTTCCTTTTTGATGTGGATCATGCGGAGTAAACTATGTAGTAGCAGAACAAGGTGGAGGACAAATTGAACATGTTATACACTAAGCATGTGTAAAGTGTTTGTTTCATTAAGTTCTTCCTTTTCGCTGTAACCAGTTTTCTCTGTAACACGTAATTTTGACTATAGAAGTATGATTATTTTGAAAATCTCTCCGAAAATATTGTTTTGTTTCGACCAAAAACAATTTATTTTTAACGAATCCCTTTACTGGGGGCTTTCCCCATTAAGTTGTCCTACCAGCACCCTCTTTTGCCACATTTTGAAATATTTTGTTTCCTTCACGAAGCAAATTCGATGACCTCACGACTGGTCTGGTGAAATATCAAGTGATTCTGACCAGTAGTTTTTAGATTGTTTTGAAATCGTAACTTTAATTTTAATTTCCTTGTACTTTAGCTTTTCTTTGCACAATTGGTGCACTTAAGTGATGGAACCGCAAAGCAACCCATTCATGGTTAATATTATTTTTATAATATTAGACTAAGTCTATTATCATTCGTACCCGTCCATACTTGTATTCTCCAGGAAAAGGTATCGTGAAATTCAAAAATGCAATTATTTCCTTAGGATCTGTCTTATCATCCGATAATAAAAAAAATAAATTATGTACATTATTTCAATTATTTGGTGATTTTAAGTCTCTAACTTTAAACATTAAGAAACGAAAGAAAAGATGTGTAATATTTGGCAAATGTTGTTATAAAGCAGACAGTTAAACTGATCCTGAAACAATTCATTATATTAATTTTAAAACATATCCTTAATTATAATTCATATAGATATGAAATGATGCATAGAATTTCTTGAAATATATTTTGATGAATGTAATTCAGTTTTATTATGAAACATGTTTCAAAGAAGCGAAAATAAGTGCTCATTAAATCTTTTTGTTCCCTTAAGAACTGCTTATTAATTGAAAAAGAACTTCTAGTAATTTATGCTTCACGGAATATTTTTTCATGCTGATGTCTGTATATAATTATTTCCGTAATTAACGAGTTTTTTCCAACAGAAGGCTATTCATTAAGAGAATTACTGAAAAATAATTATTTTGATATCCTAAAAATATCAGTTTTTAATTATGGCTGATTTTTGCTAAAGTAAACATTTCCGTCTAAAATGTATTAGTAATGTATTTTTAGTAGGTTTTTTTTTAACCTTTAAGCTATTCGTTATTTTTCAAAATGATTATTAAATTAAAAAAAAAACTGGTTCATGACGAGAACAAGGTGCCTCAGTAGAACTCTTTGTTCACTAAATGTTTCATTTTTATGTTACTCACAATGGTATTTCTTTGAATTTATTGTTTTAATTCCGAGCACACGGGACTATTTCGTTGCCTCCTAGCAACAGTATGACATCAAAGACTTGAAATAACAGTAATATATTCTATTGTTGTTCTGAGGGGCGAATTACTGATTTGTCAGGGGGAGAGAAAAAACACGTTCTATGATTGATAAAATGTTCTAGCATAAAGCAACCTCAGATATAATTGTTCACAAATCCCTACACTATAGTTTATTGGAGTTGCGCAGTTCGGCGAATCTACCATTATCCTTGCTTGTAGATTGATTTGCACAAAGGAAATTTTAGGTGTAGCACCTCTGAAAATTTTGACTATCTACTCGTATGTAGTTACTTTCAATTGTATCATTTGTAGGGCTTTAACTTCTTTCTTTCTTTTCCTTTCTTTCCTTCTTTTTCACATTATTTCTTTCCCTTTGTTTCTTTTTTTTCTTGCGTTTCTTTTTTTCTTTTCTCCCTTTATTGTTCTTGCTTATTTTTTTCTTTTTCTTTCTTTCTTTTTCTTATTTTCCTTTTTTCTGCTCTTTTCTTGCTTTCTTTTTCATGTTTTCATCTTTTTCGTATTTTTCTTTCGTTTCCTTTCGTTCTTTTTTTCTTGGTTTCTTTATTTTATGTTCCTTTATTTTCGTTTCTTTCTTTATTTTTCTTTCTTTTCTTTTTCCTTTTTTTCTTGCTTTTTTTTTTTTTTTTTTTGATCTAACGCTGCGAACCCGAAACAGAAATTATTCTTTCTCTGCAACTATACAACTGTTTCAATAATATTCATTATTTAGACTTCTTCGCACTAACAAAGGTTTGTTGAAATCCCGAAACGTGTATTTAGTTCTACACGCTATTTGAAGCTTTTAACGCAGTTTTGGAATTGCAATGAACTTTTGCACTCTTATCGTTCAAGGACTACCTTAAAGATTCATAGAATGGACCAACTGTGTAAACTTAAATGCTGTGTAGGCTTAGAAAAGTTCGCTTTAAGAAATTTACACAATTCAGAAAATTTTAATGAAACGTTTTCACATACCTTTTGCCAGGTTTTCCTCAATAAGTTGTTCATGTAATTTTCTGAAACTAGTAAATTTAGGAATAATAATCTTAAGAATCAACTACTAACATGAATACGTAAATAAAAATCTAAACTTGTGAGGGGAATAATAAAAAACTAATTTTAGAATGTTTTTTTTCTATCAAAAAGCTCGATAAACAAACAAACAAAATACCAAAAAACAAGAAAAGACTTGGAATACAGGTTGACTGCATTTTGAACTTATTTCCGATATGGCTGTCCCTATTTTGTATCGTAATAGAACACAATGTGACTTATTTACTTAATATACTAAATAAATAAATGTATAATATTATATTATAGTGCATAAAAGAAAGATGACGTTGTTTTTAGAATATCATTTGCTTTTAAATTGCCAGATAAACAAAAAAAGTTTAGAAATATGCGTGGAATACCTTTTGAATTTTATCCACTGTAAGAAAAATGAAGTTACTTTAAGAAAAGAAAAAGTATATTCATATTCTCTCTGAAGCACAAAACATCTTGACTCCATTTTTCTTTCAAAATGAAATCGCAAAACATGGCTCAATATATATTTTTTCCTCAGAAATATTCGAAAATATCTTTTTCTTGATCAAATTGTTCATAGCTTGACACAAAAAGTTTCCTTCAAAACAGCAGGGACAAAATCATTTGATATTGGGTTAAAATCCATGTATCCAAACCACCCCCAAAACTTGGTTTTTACGGAACAGCTGTGAAGATAAATTGGACAACTGGATAGCAGTCGCAAAGCTTTTTTCATTACTTCAATGTGACATTTTATTGAAACTAATGATTCTTCTGCTGGGCGGCATTATTTGGGGCCTTGTCCGGAAATTATACGACTTTCGTAAATCTTTGCAGAGAAACATTGAGATACTTTTCTTTTCATTTCTCTCGA
This sequence comes from Uloborus diversus, assembly GCF_026930045.1. Lineage (NCBI taxonomy): Eukaryota > Metazoa > Arthropoda > Arachnida > Araneae > Uloboridae > Uloborus > Uloborus diversus. The sequence goes on from NC_072735.1 coordinate 116,000,624, forward strand.
GGGACCCGTGCTTAAAGTATTTTGCGAATATCTTCGTTTCTTAGATTTTCCAAAAACGAGGTTTAGCAAGAATGAAATAATTTCGTCAAAAGAATGATTTTTGGCAGCATATGTACTGATCGTTTTCAGAATTGGTTGCCATTTGCTGTTTATTTGTAAGGTGTTAAGAAAGTATTTCGAAAACGTATAAGAATATTTACATTACAGTGTTGGCCAAATTATTAGACTAAGACTGTTTTAAAAGCAAATTCTTTATTGATTACATAACTATAGACACATTTACAAACAGTGAAATAATCATCTAATATTTAGTATGCATTCCTTTGTTCTTGATGAGCATTTTAAGTCTTTTTGGCATACTTTTCACAAGGTTTACACCATTTCTTAACACTTTTTTTAAAAAGGAGGTAAAAATTGTTTATACTCACTATTATATGTACCCACATACACATACTCACTAATTACCTACAATTAACTTTAAATATAACAGAACACACTTAATAAAAACTAGTGAACTGTTTAAGCTGATTGAAGTTATGTTCCTGGTAGGTAGATACACAAAGCAGACAGTGCTGCCACCGGCAAACATTAAATTATGCTAAAAGAACGTAATAATCAGTGTACAGTATGTACTGTAATTTAACAGTAAAATAGATAGTATTTTAGTACAAATAGTGTACAAAAAAAATTCTTTAGTCTAATAATTTGGCCAGCACTGTATTTTTCTTCTTGCATGTTTTTCAGCAGACAGCTTCTAAAAGAGAAACAATGGAATTTAGTTCGAAATTATTATTTAGATCGAAGTTAGTTTTTCTCTTTAAAGTGTTGAAACAATGGTTTGAGATAAAACTAAAAAGACCCTGACCAACAAAATCTGCACACCAACTGCTATTGAGAGGGAACTTTTCCTCCTCACAAATGTCATCCAAGTCAACGGCTTTTCGAAGCAAGAAATTAAAAGAGCGTTCTCGCCTAAAGTTGGAAGACACCACCTGAAGAAGAGACGGTTAAATCTAAAGCTACCTCCCTTACGTTGAGGACGTCACCGACAGAATCGAAAGACTTCTGCGCAAACACAAGATCAAGACTGTTTTCTAGCCTACCCATCGAAATAGCGACTTACTATGATGCAGTTAAAGGTGCGAGAGACCCTTTGTCCGCTGCAGGAGTTTACAAGATTCCTTGTTCCTGCGAATCTGCCTACATTGGAACAGCAAAAAAGAAGCGATAATACAAGAATATCAGAACACTAAAGAAATGGCTGTCTAGGTGGAGCTGAGAAATCTGTAGTCAAGGAACACACTTTTAGTGCTGTGATCTATGACATTAAATTCATAGAAACCAAAATACTTTCAAGGACTTCCCACTATTATACCAGTTTAAACACAGAAGCAATTGAAATTTTCAAACATCCCAACGATTTTAACAAAAAGGAAGAAGGAATTAAGATAAACAAACTCTAGCATGCTGCACTAAGACGGATTATTCCGAGAGATACTTTTAGCCAACCAGAAACAGCAACGTAAGTCCAGCAGCCAGCCCCCAACCAGAATGAAGAGATCTCAAGTTTCAGCCAACCAGAAACAAGGACGAACGTTCATCAGCCAATCCTGGCCCGAAACGAAGGGGAGCTAGCTCTTTTCCACATAAATAGTGACAACACTTCGAAATCTGCATCAGTTGCTAGGAAGTTGCTTCACTGCAAGCTTCGACCACGTAAACACTGAAGATGACCGCCAGAGAGGCGGTCGAAACTTTTGGGGACACAACATTCAGACCAAGGCACAACAGCCAGAATCTCACAACAATATTATTTAGTTTTGTAATAATTGAAGAAACGCGCTTTAGATTCCTTACTCTCATCAGGGAAATGGTGGAATTTGACGTTTTTCTTTTCGATGTAAAAACATGCGAAAAAATACAACATTGTGCCATTTATAAAAGAATTATTTAATTTTTTTTTCTCGAAGTTGTACTCCTTTTGATAACCATTTCATTGTGCTACTAAACGATTTTTCTATAGCTAGTGACAGTAACACCTTCCCCAAGAAAACATAATGCATGTGTCTGATATCTGAGCAAAATACTTCTTAAATATTTTCTAATTCTTTTCATTTATTGAAAAAAAACCTTCACACTTCCAAAAAAAGTTCAGTTACAGTGATAAACTGATAAAATAAGCAAAAATTTAAGTCAAAGTAACGAGAGAAAAAAAATAAGGATTAAAAATATCAATTAGAAGACATATTAAAAAGATCGAAGTCACTACCATATTTGTTAAACACATTATTAAACTTGAAGAAACAAATATTTTGAGCATTAAAGCAGTTCAGGTAAAATTATGTTAAAATGAAAGATGATTTCCCTGCGGCTTTTTTCCCCCATTATTTACTATATATTTTCAATTAATAATATTTTAAACAATTTTGCATTAAATACGTTAGTGACGGAATTTTCAACTGGGAACATTTTAAACATTTCATACATAACAAGAAACAAGTCTCAAGGAACCGTAACTATTTACTTTTCTTTTGTGAGATAAGTAACGAATAAAAATAGATTAAATCTGTTCAACGACTTCAAATATACTATTAAGTATTATAAATATTCCTAACGTTACTGCAGTATTTAAGTCTAAGCACGCACTTAGAAACTAAAACATTTTAAGATCTTGTTAATTCTAGATGCTGATTTTAATCACTCAAACTTAGTCGACATTTTTAACTAAGGTTTGCCCCAACTATAGGTAGTCAGAAGAAGCTGTTCTGTTCGTAACATATATTTTGTAAGGAGTTATAAAACAACTATTGACCTAAGACACTTGAATTCACCCCCTATGACACTAAAGTGATTGACATAAAATTTATTATACGCAACTGTTTAAAATAAAGCAACAAACAACTACAAAGTATTCTAACCTTTGCTGGACGAAAACTGACAAATTTCAAAACTCCTTCAGAATAAAACGCTACAAAACTAAAAATAGAATGGATATGCATCTTCCAAAATATAAAGAAAAAAGAAACTCGCATTATAAAAAATTGCAGCAAAATATATCTGCTTGATGTCCTGCCATTTTGTACAATTGAGATATCAATATTGAAGGTGGAAATGTTGACGCGTGGAAAAAAGCTTTCTGCCTGTAGAGGAAAATATTTTCTTTCACAATATTTATTAAATTTGGAATACCTTCAAAATTTGACAGTTTCTTTGAAAACTTGTTAAATATAGATATTGACAAAAATGTCGCATGAGTTTATAACCCTATTTCGAATAGTCTTCTTTAAGAAACTCACATGGAAAATATTGAAGAAATCCTGTATAAAAGACCATTGTAAGTGCAGCTGAAGAACTAAAAATTAAATTACTATCTCTGATTAATAGTTACTCTATATTATGTGAAATTCCCGATTCAGTTCTTTAGTGAGAAGTATTTTTAGACGGAATTAAATATTTGACCCACAGATGTGCATTATTGTTGTTACTTGACAACATTTTTTTAAAAAAAAATATATTAGTTAAATATTCTCTTTACATCATTAGCTCTAAAATCCAAAATTTATGCTTTGACCAAAGTACAGAGCTTTTTTATTTCATGAATTGCAGATGTACTTTCAAATATTGATTCAAAGTTTGCACGACTCCGTAACTTCTTACTTTGGGAAACGAATTCCAAAACTACTAGTCTTATTGTTTGAATTATATTAAGCTATATTAATAATAATATAATTAAACATTGAATTCTACAGTTTATTACTTTGTTTGTGTTACTTATAAAGTATTATTATGTACTATATTGGTGGTCTATTGTTATTAATTTTGGTAAAAGGTTCTTTGTCATGGGGAAAGTAGTTTTTTTTTTTTTTTTTTTTTTTTCAGTATCCACTCTTTAAAACATGTTAATAAATAAAACGACTATATAGTGACCAAAAGAGAAAAAAAAGTGTTACTTTGTTACATAATTTCTTTATTTTGGTAAAAATAAAAGTATTAAACTATGATTCGTTTCTTTAAAAAAAATAACACAGTTATATTAAAATTGGCGAACCTATGATGTGCATCTCTCATTAGCACTCATTTAATTGAAACTCTAATTTAAATTTATCAAGTTTCGAAATGATACCGCAAAAGAATTAATTCTATTAACTTTGTATCGTATGATACTAAAACTTCCAGTAATAGTTTCAAATTACTGTGGAAAATTGAAAATTTTTAAAACGTGCTTATTTTATTAATTTTTTAACGGGTTTATTATTTTTATAGCGATTAGTTTTGCAAATTAATTAAATATAAATCTAAGCCCCCATAACAGAGATTTAAAACCATATATTTTTTAATTATTAGTATTTTAAAATATATCAGTTACTACTCATTTTATGCATGTATTTTCACACATTACTTTATTTTGAAAGTTTCTTAACATTTTATGAAACTATTAGGCATTCTTTAATTTAAAATTAAGCCGCCTTGTAGATCAAGAGCTATACATTCTTTGTATTTCTTCACATAGCGTAATGCTATTTTTTTAAACAGCTCCTAAAGTCCCTAAAATTTAATCAATTCAAGAAGCAGAACGTGGTAATAAACAATGGTCCTTGTCAATATCCTTGGGATAACACTGATTTCCTCGAATCAGTTTAACCAGGCAAAAATATATTAGGAGGAGAAACAGAGGGACAGAAGGATTGACAATGATATTTGCGGGCGCAACTCACCATGTCTTATGCCTAGATTAGATTTTTTTTTTAATTATTTATTTGCAACATTTTTAACGACATCATTTGTTTTTGACTTGTGATCACTTTTAGTGCAATCTTGGGTGTATTAGATATGTTTTTACGCTTTTATAGAGTAACTAGCAAAAATACCCGGCGTTGCCTGGGTCAGTAATAACTGTAAGAAACAATCGCTCCTTTCTTTCGTTTTCTGTTTTAGCTGAAAGAACTCAAAACACACCGCTTTGACGTGATTAAAAATCAAGCTTCTTCCTTACCCATTAAAGTAAAATAGCAATAAGTATAAAGAACCAACGAATATTCATTTAGAAACGAACGCACTTATGTAAGCAAATAAGCATATAAAAATTTGAAGAATTTCCAAAATATGAACTAACAAAAACAAAGATCACTAAAAAACCCGTGCGCTTGCTTCATTTCATTAAATAGTACACACACACACAAAAAGAAAAAAAAAAAGGCATTTACTATGTTTCCCTCAGGGTGCGAAAAGTAGAGTTTCCAAATGTTTAAATGACTTTAAACTCATGTTTGCTCCGGAGAAGCCTTGATTCAAAATTTTCCTTATGATTATTTTTAATATTGCTGTTGTTAGGCAACGAATTTTGTAACAATGGGTTTATATTTAATCACATAGAGTAAAGAAATTACATAGAGAGGCCCTGCTATACTAAGAAATTGAAACCGGAATTTGCAACGCTGTATCCCAAGATCCTTAACTTCTTGCTAAGTATTAAGATAAATCTTAAATCAAAACATTCCATTACTAAATCTCAATTGGTTGTTAATTTAAACTTAGATATTGTTGCAAATTTATGAAGCACGTTTTTGAAATTGCATTAAAATATGAATTAAAATGCAAACCAATCCGCCAGCTACTTTAAACGGTGTCTTTGCGAGATTGGTGAAAACTATACTCGCGAAGCGATCACGTTATCATAACCCCGCTCATCATTGCACCGCTGTATCCCATAATCCCGGCTTCAATTTCATCTCTTTTTTACCATAACGGGGCTCTCTATGTATATTTATTTACTCTATATTTAATCATAACATGGGGAAATTGCACGAAATTTACTGTCTTCCAACATAACTTTTTTAAACTAAGTTTTTAATTCATAAATTACAGCATAAGTAGTTCCCCGATTAAATAGCTATCTATAGTGAAAAAATGATTAAAATCCCTCCAGTAGTTTTGAAGTTTACCCCGGACATCCGGACAGAGATTAGCCCTTGATGTATAAAGATGAGGGTGCAAATCCTAAGAAAGCAATGTCATGCTTGCTCCAGAGAGGCCTTGTTTCAAAATTTACATTATTATTACTTTTAATATTGCTGTTGTTAGGCAACGAATTTTCGAAACAATGTGTTTAATCTTTAATCATTTGATGTGGAAATTACATGATATTTACTGTTTTCGATCACGACCTTCTTAAACTAAGTTTTTTAGCGATAAATTATAGCCTAAGTTGTTACCCGATTATGTAGCTATCTATGGTGAAAAAATGGTTAAAATTCCTCCAGTAGTTTTGAAGTTTACCCCGGACATTCGGACACACATTAGCACTTTATGTATAAAGATAAGACAGAAAACTCACATCTTTTAGGTTAAGTTAGGCTAAGCAAGTGCAAATATTAAATGCTCGTAACCAAGTTGAGGCACTAATGCAAAGAAGATAAAATGAGGCAGTTAGAAGCAATGGGATATAGTAGGCAAAACAATTATTTGGAGATAATCACTGCAAATAATAGGAGAACCTTTGCTCTGTTTTACAGCAAGAGAAGGTACTAGTAGAACTGGTTGATGCTGCTGTATAACATGGTTTAGAAAAAAAAAAAAAAAAACTACCTAGAATCTAAACATTACAGTGCTGGCCAAATTATTAGACTAAAGAGTTTTTTTTGTTTTGTTTTTTGTTTTTGTACAGAATTTGTACTTTTATACTATTTATTTTACTGATAAAGTACAGTTCATACTGTACACTGATTATTATGTTATTTTATCATAATTTAATGTTTGCAGGTGGCAGCACTAACTGCTTTGTTTATGTTCTTTGTTTATCTATCTACCAGGAACATAACCTCAATCAGCTTAAACAGTTCACTAGTTTTTTTTATTAGTGTGTTCTTCCATATTTAAAATAAGTTTTAGGTAATTATTGAGTTTGTGTATGTGAGTATATATAATAGTAAACATAAACAATTTTTTACCTCCTTTTTTAAATAGTTAAGAAATTGTGTAAACCTTGTGAAAAGTATGCCAAAAAGACTTCATATACTCATCAAGAACAAGAAAATGCATACTAAATACTAGATAATTATTTCACTGTTTGTTAGTGTGTCTATAGTTATGTAATCAATGAAGAATTTGCTTTTAAAACAGTCTTAGTCTAATAATTTGGCCAGCATTGTAATCGTGTTTTATTCGAAACTTCACGAATCCTTTTTCATCCCTTTGTCTCAAATGTACATTCATAAATTTGACATACATTTGTCGCACTAATTTGTCATATTTGAAAATTTGGGATAAATAATGCTGAATGTATAAATGCGTAAGTGACTTAAAAGTAGTTATTTTAAATTAATTGAAACATACTTACAATGTGAAAATAATGTTTATTATTTTATTGATATAGTTAAAAGTGTTGCAAAAAACATTGTATCTGATAGTATTCGAGCATGATATGGTTTCGCTTGGGGAGCGACAGCTTAAAGTGGGATCACAACCCCTCGGACAATATCGAAAAAACTTCTGTAACAATTCATGACATTCCCGCCTATATTGAACATGAAGGCTATAGATTTAAACCAAAGCACAAGGGCATTGTGTTCGACCAACTATGCTATAGGGCGGCAAATATTCAGTTGAAATACTTGAATTCATCATTTCACATTTATCTGTTCCAAATATACATTTTCAAATTTCTGTTTTTTTTTTTTTTTTTTTTTTTTTTACTCGGGGAAAAACTTATCTTAATTTTTACAGAAAGCTTTGTGTTTGAAAAAATTGTGCGTGTATCAGTTGGAGTCATATTGAGTTTTGGGTAAAGGAGTCGGAGTCGGGAGTTAAAATTGACAAAGTAATCTTTCGGTCGAAATTGACTTTACTCAGAGCTTCGATCCAGGAAACTAGGAAACATTTATCGTTTATTGAACGTGAACTTTATGATTTACATCTTTCGGTTTCTAATTCCATTCCCAACTTTAACATTATTGACAGAAATTCTTGGTCTAGAACCCTTCGTTCCTCTGATAAACATCAAATTGTTTTGAAAAAGAAATTAGCTATGCTTTGTAAATCTTCTCATGTCGTTCCTCTTGATAATTTACCTGTTGTTAATAAGAATGTTGTTGTTAATCTTTCTAGCGTTCCATTATGTAACTCTCAAATTGAGGCTCTAAAATGTAATGATAATTTTGCTGTGAGTGTTAATCCTTCTTTTTCAAAGCTTATTGCTCCTGTTGAGAAAGTTTTTAAATTTAGTGCCTTAACTTCCTCTCAAAAAGATTCGATTCGGCATCTTATAGCTTCTAATATTGACTTTAAATCGAAAATTTCTAAACCTGTATTTGCTAATACTGTTAGCCGTTCTGTTAAAGACTTAGTTTCGAATTCTGATCTGGTTGTTACCAAAGCTGACAAGGGTGGCCAAATTGTTGTTCTTGACAAATCATCTTATGTTGATAAAACTAATGATTTGATTTCTTCTGGGCCATATGCTGAAATTTCTAAAGATCCTAGTGATAAAGAGTTAAAAACTATTGCATCTGCTGTCAAGTCTGTTAAGTCTATTCCTTCAAATGTTAAACGCTCTGTTGTTCCATCTATTGCTAATTGTGCTAGATTTTATGCTTTACCTAAGGTGCATAAAGCTGGTATTCCTTTCAGGCCGATTGTTTCCAATATTGGTACGGCTTCGTACAAACTTGCAAAATATTTAGTCTCTGTGTTTTCTCCCCTTAGGAGTCACAATTTATTTACTATTATTAATTCTGTTGAGTTTGTTAAAAAAATTCATAGTTTCGTTCCAAATAATTCTTTTATGGCTTCTTTTGATGTTAACTCTTCATTTACAAACGTTCCCGTCGAGGGTTCATTGTTATGCCTTCGTAGAAGACTTTCTGAATTTCATTTCACCAATACGGAAATTGAGGATTTAATTTTCCTTACCCGTACTTGTCTTAAGCAATGTTCTTTTGTTTTTAATGGGAATTTTTATATTATGTTAGATGGTCTGGCTATGGGTAATCCACTTAGCCCCATTCTTAGTGATATTTACATGCATTATTTTGAGGTTAAGCTGTTCCAAAAACTGCAGTTCCAATTTTATGTTCGGTATGTTGATGATTGTTTTGTTCTAATGAACCAGAATAAGTTTGGGAGTGATGAGGTTTTATCTATTTTAAACTCCATTGATCCTCATATTCAGTTTTCTTGTGAGAAAGAACGGAATAATTGCATTTCATTTCTTGATGTACTTGTTTCTCGTACTGAAATTGGTTTTGAAACTACTGTTTATCGCAAACCTTTTGCTGTCTCTTTACCTCCTCATAGACTATCGTCTTATCCTCCAAATCAAAAATATTCTGCTTTCAATTCTTTTGTTCATCGCGCAATTAATATTTGTTCTTCGTCGGAACTTCTTAAAGTGGAACTTAATTATCTTAAAGCTGTGGCAATTGATAGAGACTATCCGCCAACTTTGATTGATTCCATTTATAAAAAACTTTCAAATAAATCCCAAACTAATGTTCTTAACCGAACCTTCATCAGAAAGAATTTGCTTGTTTTGCCATTCTTTCCATCTGTAAGCTATCAGGTTGCTAAGATTCTAAAACGTTTCCAATTCCAGGAGGTGTTCTCTCCTATTAATAAACTTTCATTCTCTTCTCTTAAAGATCCTATTCACCCTCTTAATTGTTGTGGATTTTATAGAATTAATTGTAGTTGTAAACTTGCCTATATTGGACAGACTCGGCGTGCTTTAAAAATTCGCTTGAAAGAGCATCAAAATTATGTGAAAAAACAACAATTAAATAAGTCCAGTATTGCTCAACATTGTTGGGATTCGAATCACTCTTTTGATTTTAACTCTTATCAGATTATCCAAAAATGCCCCAATCCATCAGATCTTGACTTTTGGGAATCCTTTCATATTTTGAGGAACAGTTCTAACTTAGTTAACGATCTTAGTGCAGTTCCATATTTTTCTAACATTTGGCTCCCATATCTTTTATACTGTCCTTTCCCCCATTCCCCCCCCCTTTTTTTCCACTCATTTTTATCTATCTTCCTTTGTTTATTTTTACCTTTTTGTCTGGATTGACACCCCCCCCCCAATTTTCTTCTATTTATCTTTATTTTTCCTTTTTTTCCAATAATTTTTGTTTCTGTTTATTTTATTTCATGGTTTTCCATTCTGCTTTTCCTTTCTTGCGGTTCACGGTTACTGACAATTTCTTTTCTTTTTGTTGAAGCTTCGGCTTAATCCTTGTAAAAATTGAATTCTTTCTTTCTGGGTCGTACCTAAGAGAAAGCTCCTAGCCTTTGCTTGCATTCCTATTGGTTCCTGATCGGTTTATAACTTTGTCATTGGTGTTTGGCTAATCCGCTGTTTTTATCTTTTAAGCTGCATGCTTATCTGCTCTTGGCTTTTGTCGGATGTCTTTTCATCCATAAGCTCATTATTTTTTGCATTGAAAAAGGCGTTCCCTGTAACGCCGAAACACGTGTCTGCTGTAATTTACAAATTTGTGCTTCTACTTACGTTGTTTGGTCTGACTTTACTATTCAGCACAAAGGTATTTATTTATCTTAAAAGGAGTACTGTCAGAAAGAGGCCCCTCATTCGGAAGATCAGGGGGAAGGGGGGGGAGAGGACGTTTGACATTCCTTGCAGGATTTCACACACGTAATATAATTATACATTGTTCTATGCAATTTGTTGTTTGTTCGCCATAAAATGTATTGAAGACAAACCTTTGCCTCATATGGAAAATTCTGAAATGACGAACCTGGTTGGAGGCAGAGTTAGTGATTTTTTATATAATTTTAAACAGTCAAAAAAGTCAGATTTTTAAAATTTAAAAAAAGGGTTTTTTGATTTAAATCAGTTTTTTTTTAATCCTTCAAAATGTCTGGATATAATTATTACTTTACATTACTATAAACATATTATATTTCACACAAAAAACAGTACACTATTTCCTAGAATTATAATTTTCATACCTTTTAGAAGAAAAATTCTTACAATTTGGCAGTTTTCTATGTTCATCAGTTTGGAGTTGACAAAAGTTCTGAAAAGGTCACTATAGATTGGGGTGAAGAAGGCAATTGTTAAAACTCGATGATTAAGCAATCTGAACTAATCAATCCATTCAGCTTACTCTAAAAATTAGGATAAGTTCTCTAAATATTCAATATTTTTTAAAGATTTATAAATATGTTATCAAGTAGATAAGGTCTCTATCATCATTTATTTTCTAAGGATAAAATTACATGTTGAACCATCACTTTTCGTAACTTTATTAGACTTGGTGCGTAAAAAAAAAACTGCATTTTTTTTCCTGAACTGTAATTTTAGAGTAAATGCAATATTGCAACAGTCTAAAAATCTGTTACATACAAAAAAAAAAGAAGAATCCATGTAGTTTTTCAGTTGAAGTTAAGAATGTATAATGCAGTATTTTTAAATACAGAGCAAGACTTTCAAAAAATTCAAAATTAATTTATAAAAAATAAATCAACCGATTGTATTCAATGATTTTATTAAAAAATCACTTGATTCAAATCAATTGATTTAAATCAATCAATTTTGTAAATCACTTGATTCAAATTAGTTAATTTAAATCAATAGTTATTAAAGAAAATATTTTGACTTAAATCATGATCTAAATCAAGCTGATTTAAATCAACGAACCCTAGTGGGAGGATCTCGGAGTCGGTGGGGGAGAAGGTCATGTTTCCTCCGACTCCGCAGTGCTGTGTGTGATCCATTTAAATAAATGTGTTATGATAATCTCATAAGATTAAAAACTCGAATGTTAGTTCTCAGGGGTTGACACAACGGGCATTTCGTACTTAGCATCCTTCTTTAACAACTTAAAACAATATAAAGAGAAATTTCCAAGGATATTCGACAATATGTATAAACTATGCGAACACCACTTACCACTATGAGTAACAAATGTAAAAAACAACTAGATTAGTGTATTTAACCAATAAATGACCAAATTAATTTGAAACACACAATTTACTAATTCTAACAAGTAAAACTGTGCTAAAGATACGAAGCTGATTTAAACATTATACATAACCTTCTATATATTATTTGAAACTTGCTTTTGTGTTTCGCTCACAGGACTGTAGAGATTTACTTTACACCAGAAGATTCGAATTTTGTTGCACTTCATCAAATCAAAGATTCTTTTTGTCCTTAAGGAATAGAAATTTACAAACTTAAGAAAATTTCGCCATTTAGGTTATTTTTTGAACCAAAATAACTACATTCGGTGCATTTTTTTTTAAAAGTAGGGGGAAAAGGGCGCACCTGTGAGCATAGTATATTTTACTAGGATGACTTAAATCAAAAAATCTTGAAAAATTCCCAATTATAACAGTACCAGTCTTACTCTTTGGTCAAACTTTTAGAGCAATGAGCAACTTTATGTTTCTGTGGTTACAACTTCTTTGTTTTCACATGCGTTGTAAGTAATTTGATCGTTGTTTCCGTCACGTGCAAACATTTTAAAATCTAACTGCTAATCAAAATCTAATAAGTATTACAAAGCATTATATGAACACTCAAGTAAACATATCACACGGTTTAAACGTTTTAACTAAATTAGGATTTTTTTATTTTTTTAAATTAGTTTTTAAGCAGATAACGGGGCACTTGTGAACACAACATGTAGGGGCACATGAGAACAAACCCCCACATCCTCTATGTAATGTTAATACTAATATAGGGTTATTATAAGCATTTAGAAAGGAGTAAATATTTATAATTATTATTTTGCTACACATTTGTTGAAAAGTTTTATTACATTATTATTACATATTTATTTCTTTATTTTAATTCTTTTGTCACTAAATTGTTTGCCAATAATTTAGTGTTATATGCTATTTACAAGGAAAAAAAGACAAAACAGCTTCTTTTAACTATAAACTGAAGTTTAAAATAGTGTTTAAATTCATTTTCATATTCTGTATGAACATTAAACGCACTAAAACAAAAAGAATAAAATTTACATTATAAAATATTATTTGTATTGTTTAGCCTCATAAGTTTTTTTTCTTGTCAATCCAGCATCATATTATGCTAAAAATCTTTAAAATTTGACTGTGGGCAAAATTATATAGTTGGGGAAAAATATATACTAATTGGCAGTTACTATACAATTTAAACAGATGCAGTATAAGATAAAGTTTTTGGTGGAAATACGATGCCTGTCCTACATTTTCAATCGTGTTCACATGTGCTTCAGTCTTGTTCGCATATGCCCCACCCCCCTGTAGGAGCACATATAAATATTTGAAGACATTTTCAAAAAAAAAAAAAAAATCTATAAAGTAAAGAAATGATTTAAAAAAAAAACTGAAAAAAAAAAGATGCCAAGGCACAAAAAAAAAAAAAAAAATCCTATTCAATAATAAGAACAGTCTTGCTTTGAGAAATTGACAATACTTTTTGGGAAATTAAGAAACGAAAAAAAAAATGTTCACAATGGGGTCGTTTCCAAAATTTTAAAAGTGTTTTTTTTTTCTGAATGAACATGCTTACCATTTTTTAAAAATTTTTTTAAGTTTAATATTTAAAAAAAATTACTTAAATCGGTGCTCTTTCATCGTTTAACGCTTCTGCCGATGATATCACAAATGATGAAATGCCATTCAGTGTTACCATTCACAGTCCAAAATATTTAATTCGCATCTTTACTCACGTGCATTGGCAACAATATGGTTGATAGCAAGCGTAGAGCGCATTTGTAATTCGCTTCTTGATTATCATAACGTGGAAATGCGGTAAAAAGATGCGCAGCAGTGCATCATTTGACGTCATAAAGACCACGCCTTGTTTCAAGAATCGGACATTTAAAAAAAATAAGTAAAGAATAACTGTTGGGAAAATAAAAGTATTTTCTGAGTTCATGTTTTTTTTTTTTTTTTTTTTGCTTATTCTATCAGTTTCAGTAACAAAAAAAAATACTTTTGACTGAAGGAAACAACCCCATTGCCTCTCTTTTTCCGACGTAACTTTTTTCTTTTTTTTTTCGGTTCAATATTTGAAAAATAAAAGTTCCTATCAAGGGCATAATCTAAAAAGTTTCCCTAGCAAATCTCTACCCTCCATTCCCTCGTACTGACATTAACCAATTCTGATTGCATTTATGTATTCTGCGAGCCCCATTAATTATCACCGACAATGACGAAAATTTTTGGAATTAAGTTAGCTAGTGTTCATTAGTAGATCAAACACCTCACGGCGGAAGTTAATTAGTCTGAGTAATTAATTTTCTGCCTCATTCCAATAACGCGGAATGGGAACTTGACTGAAGTGACTTCGTGTGAAATCACAAGGAAATTCGTTGGACGTCACGTTTAGCAGGTTATCGTCCCTCTAGCAGCGGAAATCACGTAATATTCTCTTAAAATTGAAACTATGATTGAAACATTTTATTGTAAAGTCATTTTAAAACATAGTTGTCAATTTCATGGATTTTCAAAATTATTTTTATATGCAGACAGATCTGAGTTAAACTATTTTTAAAGACAAATCGCAATTTTTTTATGAAAGTTATTTGTACATGTTTAATATTTAAACTTTAACTAAAATCTTGCATGGATAGGACTGAATTGTACAAATATTATTGTCTTGGGGTTGTATTTATATCCTGCAAGATATATGGTACACATTATTTGCATTATAGCAAAGCTGTAGAGTTTTTAAAAAATTGCAGTTAGAAAAAGTTACTTGCTTAAGTACTTGAAATTGCCTGCAATTGCCTTAATACAAACTGAGAATGAAAATAAGCATAAAGGAATAGAAGGTTACTATAATAAACACTAGAAATTGCCCGTCAAGGTATGACGGGTGAAAATTGCTTCTACATTTGAACGAAGCCATTACCTGTTTGGTAATAGTTTGATGGTTGAAATAGTAATCCTAACTCCAGTGGATTAACTCTAAACTCCAGTAGGTAGCGATTATTTTTTACCATTTTTTTTCATTTCTTCATTCCCCTGAAATGGCACAGTCTTACCAGTAAAACAGTTAAGTTACCGGATTGAGTTCAACCTTTTTACACTAAAGCCTTTCCCTGCATGTTAAACATTATCAAAACATATTATCAAAATATCATGCCGTGGCGCGAGTTGCATTGTTGAAACATACGGGTTACTCAATCCCCGGCTATAATTCATATGAGGATTACAATACATTTCTACACTGTAAGAAAACTCCGTAACATCAGAGATTATTTCCTGGTTTTCAGGTGTTGCCACTAGTATACTGTAAAAAAAATCCGAAAAAGTTTCCCGAATCGATACAAGTTTTGTTTTAATATAGATTTCTTACTGTTTTGCTTGAAAGTCTGCTTTAGCTTGGATCATATTTGCTTTGAGAGCTTTCAAGATAATTTAAAAAGGTGCCAAGTTCTTACTTTAAACATATCCAAGTTTTCCCTGATGTTTCCTTGTTAATTCCAGAAGGTTTTTTGGGGAAAGTCTCTGAGTTTTTCAGACAGATTTCAGGTTAATTTCAGGAAAATTAATGATTTTAAGTGGAAAACTTTCCTGCTTTTGGACAGATTTGCTACTGACCAAAACTTGACACACTAGCTGCCCCTTATTTTCCAGGAACGTTTCGAATTTTTTGCATTCTTTTACAATGTAATACTATAATCGTTGTCGAAGAAAAAAAAATATCGCAAAAACTAAATCGTGATTAGCTATAGGAAATAAACCAATACCATTGTTGTGAAAAATATGTCGATGTAAACAACGTGAATCGCACATCAATAGGGCAAATTATATGCAAATAATTAACAATTTTTGTTCTTCCTTAACGTTTTGATCATCTATGTTGAACCGTATTGAAGGAAAATTGTTAAAAATTATGAGGAAGAAGTAACTTTGGCTTCAGGAGACAGAGGTAAAACTTAAATCTACATTACATAAAATTGAAGCAATATTTCATCTTTCTCCAGTTCGTTACAAAAAAAAAACTTTAATTTTTAACGGTAAATTCCATTTATCATAAATGTGGCCATGATAACAGGCATCTTTTTAGTGCGTTTTAAACAATTTTCTACATGCATTGTAATGAGTTGAAATTAGTTCAGAAACTACGATTGAATGACCTAGAATCAAAGGGATACAAGTGCCGAAATTAAAATTCTGGAGGTAATCTTTTTTGAGGCAAGATGTGGTATAGCTTGACCACGAAAAGAAGGCGATTGAGCTTGAAGCAAATAATCATTTGTATCATTTGTAATAGGTTGTTTGTTATTATTTTATAATAGATAGGATTAGAGAGACCATGCCACTTACTAGTCGGTGTTCTCTGATAGATTCTACCTATTACAAATGATACAAATGATGTTTCGCTTCAAGGTCATCCGCCTTCTTTTCGTGGTCAAGCTTTACAAGAAGCTCTGGTAGGTTCTACTATACAACATAATTTAGTGAAACGTTTCAATAAAATCCTGCTGAGTGCTTGAACTTAGCTCGCGGTTTACTCGAAGCTAAAAAAAAATGCACTTATATTTGCTTCTCACTTTTTCAACTGTAGTTTTACATTTCGATACATTTCTACTTGCGTAACTTATATGACTGTAGTAAGTTATGTAGAAAATGATGATCGAAAATTTATTATATGAAAAAATGTGTAAACGGTTCCAGTTTATACGTACACAATCTAAAACTGAAAGTTGCAAAGAATTTAAGAAAGTAAAATTCTTTCACAAATGCAGAAAATTATTTTAGTAAGTATTGTGATTCGTTGTAAATTTCGTTTAAGATTTTATTAACATTCGTTCACATGTATCCCATGAAATTAATAAAAATAAAAGGACCGACCTCTGGGTTCGTACAAGTCCCAGCACTGAATTTCAAATTCCGAGTTCTGAAGCATGTGTACGTTTTAGAAGTAGCTCGATTTTAAAATAAAAAAGTTGTTATTACTAACACAGTTAATTGGAATTCTGTCCGAAAAGTACAATCTGAAATTTGTCAGGGTAAAATTTTTCAGTAAAATTTTTGTCACGAAATTAAATACGATTCAAAAGCCTTAAAAAATTCGCCGCTAGAGGGCTCTAGAGTTGCTGGGGAGTGTTTTTGCTTCTCCCGAGTTAAGTGATTTTTTACTGTTATTGTTTATTGTACTGCTTTAGTTTCAGTATTTTTTTTGTATTTTATCATATAATTAAGTATTCTTGTGCTTTTAAGTCTTATTTTTGATTTACTTGCTTTCTTAAAGTGTTTTTCTATTCTGTGTAGCTAAGCCTAAATTGTGCTGATTTCTTGTTGTTAAGCCTGAGTGCTCTGTTTAGGGTGTAACATGTTTATTTTAATGTACTGCTTGTCTTAGGATTTAGTAATATTTGTACCTTTTACTTCCAATGCTTTCTAATTCTAATAATTAGCATTATTTCTTCACTTTTGTATTGACTTTTTAAGTGTACCATTTTGAGCTAGAATGGGAGTTATATGCATAATGAAGGAGGTTAAAAGTGGTAAAGGGGACAAGTGGATTTCTTGTGACCTATGTCAGATGTTCTGCTTGTTTAAGGGGGCTTGTTTAAGGGGAAGGATGAGTCTGAGAAGGATTTCATTTGCACAAATTGTGTTGAACTCTCAGAAATCAGAGTTAGGATGCTTACTTTGGAGGGTGAGTTAGCATTAGGCTGTAGGCATGTAGATGGGGTAAACACTCCAGAGGGAAAGGGGGAAGTTAGCAAAAAGGAGGTTTGCATTAGCTGTGTGTTAGATAGTGGGAATATTCCAGAGGTAAAGGAGGAAGTTAGTAAAAAGGAGGTATGCATTAGCTGTGCGTTAGATAGTGGGAAAATTCCAGAGGTAAAGGGGAAAGTTATTGCTGAGGGGACTGACTGGGAAACAAAGGGTATAATTTTGGGAGATTCAATGGTGCGTGAGGTGGGAAACTCAATAGGCAGAGTTAGACGTAAGGTGGCTAGATGTTGTTTGTCGGGGGCTCGGGTGAGAGATGTAAATAGGGTTGCTGAAAAGAAGGGGGTATTTAATAAACTGGATGTAGTTACTTTGTGGGTGGGAACTAACGATGTAGGCCATAGTAACAATGATGAGTTTACAAAGGAATGGGATTCCCTGTTGGACAAAGCAACCAACTGTTCGGCAAATGTACAAGTGGTTGGTTTGCTTCCCAGGTATGGAGTGCATAGCAGTTGGTTAAACCAACGGGCTAGGTGTATGAACCTGGTACTCAAGGAAATTTGCGTTAAGCGTAGTATCAGGTTTATTGATGTGTGGAGTAAATGTAAACGCGATTGAATTGCTAGAGATGGCCTGCATCTGAGCTTTACAGGAGTCAAAATGGTTAGTGGTTTGGTTTTAGAGGCTTCAGAATCAAAAAACTAAGTTGAAATGGTGGGCATGGTTTAAGGAGCAGAATTCGAAAGGGTACTAACTATTGGGATTTTAGTAGAAGTGGAAATAGGGTGGCTAATAAGAGAAAAGATTTTAACAGTTGGGATTCAAATAATCGTGCAGCAATAAATAAAAGTAAGATGGGCTTACTTAAGGTTTTTTTATACAAATGCTCGTAGTATTAGGAACAAGATGGAAAAATTGAAAAGCATAATTATAGACGAGAGGTTAGATATTACTGGAGTTACCGAGATATGGGCTACCGAAAGTGATGATGATTTATTATCTATTGCTGGGTATAATTTGTTTAGACAAGATAGAGTAGGTAAAAGAGGTGGTGGGTTATTATTTTATGTCAGAGACACTTTAATTTGCATCGAATTGGTAATTAATGATAAACCTAATGAGATCGATATGATTTGGCTGAAGTTGATTAGTAATAAGGACAAAAAACTACGTTTAGGGAACATTTATAAGCCACCCAACTTAAAGCCAGGCTCAAGACGAACAGATGTTTAGTATTATTAGTGACATTTCTAACAAGGGGTCAGTCATCATAATGGGAGATTTTAATTTTCCAGGAATTGATTGGAATAATTTTTACCATAGTAATAGCAGAGAAGAGGAATTTTTGAAAGTAATTGGTGACTGTTTCTTAGATCAAATTGTAACTCAGGGTACTCGACAGGACGCGATTTTGGGTCTAGTTTTCTGTGACATGGAAGGCTCTGTTCAGGGGTTATGTGTAGGGGAACACATTGTGAGATACTGACCACAACAGTATTAGGTTTGGGATTAAATTTGATATGCACAAAGTAGAGAATTTTAGGTTTGTGCCCAATTTCAGAAATACTGGCTTTGTGGCACTTCGGCAGAGTTTGAAAGCCGTTTTTTCTTCTGGATTGGACAATAGCGATATGAATCTTTAGTGGGCAGAGTTTGAGGAAAATCAAGCGAATACGGTTAAGGATCATGTTCTTTTTAGGAAAAAGGGTGTCAACACTAAAATTTGGCCAATGTGGTTCTCCAGGGAAACTAAAGACGCTCTAAATTACAAGCAAGCTGCTTTTCATAGGTTTAGAGAAACAGGTCACAGTGCAGATAGGCTCCAATATTGTAAGGCAAGGCGTAAATTTAAGTATTTGGTAAGGATTCAGAAAAGAGAGTTTGAGCAAAGACTAGCAGATAACATAAACAGGAATCCCAAGAGGTTTTGTGCATACGCTAACTCGGGGAAAGTTTGAAATAGTCATATTGGGCCACTGGTTGATGAGCACGGAATTTTAATTCAGGACGATAGTGGTATTGCTAATGTTCTTAATAACTTTTTTTCGAGTGTTTTTAACGATAACTGTATCTCAACAGTTGACACCAACAAGACACAAGCTATAGTACAGCTTGAGGACTTTGTATTTTCCAGGGATGACGTTTTACTTCATTTGAAAAAAATTAAAGACACTAAGGCTCCGGGACCAAATAATATTTATCCAAAAATTTTAGTTGAATGTGCAGAGGAATTAGCAAATGTAATCGCAAACATTTTCAATGCTTCTTATAATTCGGGGACAGTGCCAGAGGACTGGAAGCTGGCTAACATTGCACCGCTCTTCAAGAAAGGGTCTAAAGGGAGTGCGGGAAATTATAGACATGTGAGTCTAACTTCGGTGGTTTGCAAAATTTTTGAAACATTGATGAAAATTAAGATAGTAAATTTTCTAGAGACTAATAATCTATTGACTAGTTTTCAGTACGGTTTCAGGAAAGGTAAATCTTATGCAACTAATTTATTACATTTCTATGACAAAGTTACCATGGCTTTGGACAATAAGAAGCCTGTAGATGTTGTTTACATTGATTTTCAAAAAGCTTTCGATAAGGTACCGCATGTTGCTCTACTTAGCAAATTAGCTGATATAGGAATAGAAGGGAAAACTTTCATTTGGGTAAAAAACTAGCTGACCGAAAGGAAACAAAGAGTAGTTGTCTGTTAATGTTGGGAAATGTCAAGTGCTACATTTAGGGCATGGAAATAAGTGTACAAGTTATTATTTGCAAGGTTCAGTCATTAGTCAGGCAGACAAAGTTACTGATCTGGGGGTCTTAAAAAGTCAGGATTCAAAGTTTAGCCAACAGTGCAGCATTGCTAGCAACAAAGCCAATAAGATGCTTGGGTTTATCAATAGATATATTTCAAACAAATCTAAAGAAGTTCTTCTGCCCTTATATAGAAGTTTGGTTAGACCCCATTTGGAGTATGCTGTTCAGTTTTGGTCTCCTTATCTTAAGAAAGATATTAATGTATTGGAAAGGGTTCAAAGGCGGGCTACAAGACTAATAAGTGGACTTTCCTACTTAGATTATGATTCCAGGCTTAGAAGGCTTAAAATGTACAGTCTTGAGCAAAGAAGAGACCGAGGGGACATGATTCAGCTGTTCAAATTTATTAAAACGAAAGATGTTACGGGGCTAAAGTTTAGCACTGAAAACAGGACAAAGGGTCATTGTTTTAAGCTATTTAAATCTCAGGCTAATATGGATATTAGGAAAAATTATTATTTTAGCAGGGTAGTGTAACCTTGCAACAGCTTACCGGAAGAGGTGGTAATGAGCAAAGCAGCAGACAGTTTTAAGAGGGCCATTGATCTTCACTGGGGATTGTAAATTGACTAGGACCAGTCTAGCTGGGCCCAGAGCCTGTTGCTGGTCGTCACTTTTGTATTTGTATTTGTAATATGTCATTTAAACCTGAAGCAAAGATTGATCAGATTAATGAACTAGATTTTGTCATAACCTCCTCAGATCTTATTCGAAAGAATTTGGTTGAATTGGAAAAAAAAAGGAATTCCGTTTAGAAATATTAGTAATGTTTTTTGGGTTAAAAAACTAGTCTAACTTTTAATTAAACTTTTACATTTATCTTTACAGTTTTTGTCATTTTTTTTAAAAATATGATGTAGTTAGAAACGTTTCCTTACATAATTTTAAAGATATTTTTTACCAGTAAAGAAATCTTTCTGAATTTTCTTTTTTATTTTTATGAGTGCAGAAAATTCGGAAAATTGGTTTTGATTTACGGCTTGATGTTTCAAAATTTTACTAATTTTTCGAAATTTAATTTTGATAGTTGATTTAATATTTCGTTCAAAGAAAGGAACTCCATTGGGGTTCTTTTTTTCCTTTTTTAGTCAACTTCTATCTTTGATATTTAGAAAAATAACTTCATACAACTCCCTCAAACCCTTTTTTATTCTGAGAATTTATTTTTAATATTTTTTTGTTATCACGCTTTTTGGTTCCGAACACTTTCCCTAAGTTTGCTCATAAAAAGAAGACCTTCATAAAACCACACACAACTCCAATACAGTTTAGATTTTATAAGAATAAAGTAAGAAATTTATTCTTAAAACTATTTTCTAAAATCAAACGTTTTGCTCTTAAATGCTTCAAGTTTCTAGAATGTTTTTTGAACAAACCATGCACTTTCTGAAATTATTTAATTATGGTAATGCAATCTTATCGTTTTTGAATGAAATATGTTAACGTAATGTATTTATTGTGAAATAGAATGTTTAAATATTTATATACTATCTTTGCATAGATCAGGAAATGAGTTCACCCAGCAAAAGAAAATAGTTAATGCCTGTATCAAATATTTATATGGATTTTTCATAATGCAAAAAAGCTACCAGGAAGTAATTTTAGAAACAACTGTAGAAATAAAAGAAATAATGCATTAGCTAATTTTTCAGTCATAGCACAGTTTTAACCTTGCTTAAAGCACAGCCCCAACTTTATTCAGATGGGTCGGGTCCGGGCATATTGGGCAAGCAAAAATCAGGATAATTGAACAATTTTATAAAACGGCTATGGCGGCACTTAAAAAAAAATCCATTATTTTTTCCCAGGGTTAATATTGCGCACAGTTTTGACGTAAAGCGAATTTTAATGAAAATATACTGTTTAACTTAATGCTTCTAAATACCAATTTTAGTTGAGTAATATGTAATCATAAATATATAGCAGAAGTTTGGAAAAGGGTGACAGCACTAATGACAAAGCAAAATGATGAAGTGAAAGCTTATGAAGTTTTATGCAAATTTTTCTTAAACGACATATGTCTAAGACTCTCAAGTTTTTTTTTAGGCTGTAAAGTTAGCCAATTGCTGCACTAGTTAACAAAGTATCAAAATATCTGCAGTTCTGGCTTTCAAACTCTTAAAACTTCTGGAAGAAGTTTTAAGAATTTGAAAGCTAAAAACTGAATGAAAAAATGATTGTTCAGCGCCGCGTACTTTATATCGACCCAGATGTGGTATTTACACATCATTTTGAATGTAAAAAAACAGTTAAAACATGGGTATATCTCAGTGTCGTTTATGTTTTATTGTATCATCGTGAAGCTTTTATGTATTGGTTTTGTCTACTTTATTACATATATTGATGTTAAATTACCGAAATTTTTGTCAAGAGCAAATCAAAATTGTAACTGATAATAATGCAATTTTTTATATATTTAAATAAACTTCCTCCGATACCCATTTGGTCAGATTTATCTGAGCATTTAAAACAGATAAACCGAGAATTGGTAAACGCGAGTGGTCTCTGAGGGTGTCAATTGTCAGGAGCACCGAGAAAAATGACTGAATTAAAAGATTGTATCCACTTGGTATATTGTCTCTTAATCATAAACAAATTGCACTTGGATCGAAAATATCATTCGACGCCACATCCTGATGAATAACAAGATTATAATTTATTTAAAAAAAAAAAAAAAAAACACTAGAATTAGCTCGCAAGCCTTTTCTGGAGCAGTAACTCGAGAATGTCGCAAATCATCACATATATTCACGTGACGTAAAGATGAGTTTTTCTCTGAACAAAAGTGAAGTTTAGATGGTCCAGATGGCTTCTCCCTTCATTAGCGTGACCCGAGGGAAGATCTGCAGAGCATATCCTGCGGGCAACAAGGTGAACGTTCACGAATGGTATAAGCGAACCCGTACTAGACATATAAAGGACCCTTTTACGAAACGTCTACAGGAATATGATTCAATATTACTCAGTGCAAGAGCTCAAATTAGCAAACAAGTAAATCTGGTATTGACTTAGTCCCATCAATTTCCATAATTTTGTATTACCAGTGACAAATCGTGCATTCAATCTCATCAGGTGCAAAGGAATCACCATGGACTGCTAGATAATTTTTATGCTTTGTAAAATAGAAATACAGTTGAGCCCACTTAATGAAATAGCCATTTTGCCACGAAAAAATATTCTAATACGCGGGATATTTCACTAACCGGGATCAAAATAACACATTACATTGGTTTGGTACATTGAAAATGTACTATATTGAGCGGGATATTCTTTTAACCGATATTCTAATAAGCGGGCTCGACTGTATTCCCTTTTATTGCATCAACTTTTGCGATATCTAAATTTAATTTTTTGAACAATTTATTATTTTTCCTGTTTTTTTTATTGTTTCTAAAATTTAAAACATAAATTTGATGCCCAATTGTTTAGACGCAGCAAGGATTTCAAAGCATTTTGGTGTATATTTTTCGTTTTACGAAGATATTTATCTTGTACTTAAACGTTTGCGCGACACTGTATTACAAATGACGTGTCTAGAAGTGAATTCATCGTTTTTTTTTTTTTTTCAAACTTTTACTTTTTACAAAAAGTTGTACTCAGTCATACAAATAGTACGGTTTTTTACGTAGTTTATGCAAAAGCTTTTTGTAGTAAAATTACTGGTGCAGTACACACTTAAAAGTGCATTTTCAAGAAAAAATGGAGAAGACGTGGAAAAAACACACATTAATAGATTGAAACGGTTCACGGAATGTCCGGTTAATCAATGTCCCGAAAACCGATATTCTACTGTACTTAGACAATTATTAAAACAGTTACTTTTTTGGGATGATTTAAAACTTCTTTTGAGGGTCTAAGATGTATTTCCTTTACATTTTTTGCTCGTAACAATGGCTAATGCATTCGTGATGTTTTGCAGTGTTTATGATTTTCTTTAGTTTACATAAAACCAATCGCATTCATAAACAGATGAAAGATTCTTTTGACCTTCAACTAGGCCAATAGAGGTCCATTCCATGGAAATGGCTTTTTCAGACGATACTTAATTCTCTGCTCACATTAGATCGTTCTTTAATAGGCTGCGTTTTTACCCTGAGCACCGCCACTACGGAAAATTGCTCTATTCATTACATAAATTGGACTCTTTTTCGGCGCTAAAGAGGGCGCAACAAGTTTTGAAAATGCATTCCTAGGCAAGCCACTTAGGCTAAATTAATGGCCGACTCAGCGTTTCTGATTTCTTGGATGGCAAAGCATAGTCATTTCGACGTGATAAATGCTAATGTTTAGTGGATGGCTTTCATATATGGTGAAAGTGCTTCTGAGTAATATCTCACTTACAATACGTTTGAAGACTTTTATTTCCTTACTGAGGTAATATTTATGCTTCGTTTCATCTGCTTTAAGTTTTTTCAAGAAGCACTGTGCAGTAATATTTAAAGGTAGGGAATTTTTTTTACGGTATAAAATATATGTCTCATACAAAATATAAGTATTCAGTCAAAGTTTTAGATTTAATGCCAAATCAAGTTCTTTTAGCAAAACGATCAATTTGAAAATTTATTTCGAGAATTAATGCTTAAAATCTTGAATTTACTTTGCCAAAGAAAGCGATATGTATCATTGTAAGGTAAAATTGTATCATAATAATTTCCCACCCGTGGTTTTGTTCTCAGCGCTGGTATTCTCTTTTTTTTTTTCATTTTGCTATAAACGAAAACTAAAATAAACAAATAAATGAACAGACAAATCTGAAATACTGAATGAAAAGGAGTTACGTTTTTGGTGATAGTTGTTGAACACAAAAGAAAGGCAAAAAGGGGATAAATGCAGAAGACCATAAAATCAGACTAAGAAAATTTACAGAACAGTTACAAAAACTGAATCCCATGAAGTATATCAACAAACAAAGTGACCCCAAAAAACATTTTCAACCGTAACAAGCAATAAAATGAGACCTGTCAAAAAGTATCTAAAATAATGAGAAAAAAGCTGAAAACCTACAAGATGTACCTGTAGTAATAAGTTACTATAAAGTAAGATCTGTCAAACAAATGTAATAAGAGTTCAAATACGAGGTATCAAATAGCAGTTTTTAGCAAGGTACAAAATGAGACCCTTCAAATGACAGTTTTGGTAATAAGTGATTGATTATATCCTGTAAAATGTTATCTATTGTATTTATATAGAAATTATGAGCAAAACTAACGAAATATAAATGCTTATTCACTTGGGAAATGAAGACGATTTGGCAATAAATTGTGTCAAGTAGTCTTTTAAAAACGAAATCGCTCTTTAAAAATAATTTAAGATCCATTATTTTTAAATTCGCTCCAAATTGCATAGTACATGTAACTCTGCAATGGGAAAGTAAAAAACAATATCTGCAGAGATGAGCTTTTGAGATATTTGATAAAATGCGTTTTTAACCAATAACAAAAATGTAATGTTCGAGTTTTTTTTTTTTTTTTTTTTTGATGCTTTGTTTTTAACGGAAACCAAATAAGCAAGATTTTACAACATAGCTAAAGTACAATATAAGACGAAAATGCAAAAAAAATAAATAAATAAATAAATAAATACAGATGCTGCATTTTACCTTCCCAAAGTCGAAATATTCTTGATTTATTTTTAAAAAGCATACATTCACAGGCAGTGTCAATAATTGTGAATAACTAAGGACCAAAGTATGTGCAACCAGAGAAACCCCGGGAAAAAGTATAGTAGGAAAAAAAAATAGTAGGTGAAACTTGTAAGTTGTGATTTATTTTATTTATTGGATCGCAACTTTAATAGCAGAAAACTATTTTTCGTCCCTATTCAGAGTTTAAAAATACGTTCAATTTAAAGTAATATATGTTTCTGGTTAAATGCTTGGCGAGTTTTTTTTTCTTTTTATATAACACATATCCTGCCACAAATAACATAATTTGATTTAAACCAACGCTTTCCTTTCTGTGACTTTATTTATTTATTTATTTATTTAAATTTTTCATTTAAGATTTGAGCGGAAACATCACCACGGATCATTTCTTAACTTACTAAATTGAATCTAAGTTTCAAATCTATGATATTATTTAAAGTTCTACAATCAATTCTGTACCTCAGAGCCAGACTAGCGTAAGGCCAAAATTCCGATTTTCTGTTTATTAGTGCATTGTACCTAAACTTCTATCCCGCATGATACATATCAAGGTAACTCTATTAAAAAATCCTTTGTAGCTTTTTATCAGTGTTGAAAGAGCACGTGTCTCATCTTTTGCATGTGCCAGTCAAACGTTTTCTCTATCCCCTGTAAAGTAGCAACTGTGTGACTACGTTGTTCCGGCTCTGAGATACAGAATTATAAAATACTAGTGGTACCCGCACGGCTTTGCCCGTAATAGAAAAATTAAAAGATCTTTTGGTTCGCCTGTATATTTACAAATGTATGGTGAATTTTCTCGCCAATTGGCTTGTACCCATGTTACGGTTCCACGTTATGATAATTTCTTAATTTACTCATCCATCTTATGATAACTTTGGTCTTAAAATTGGAATAGAAAAAGAACCACATCGAATTCTCGAAAAATCGCTTCGAGGTGCACATCCCCATGCTACAAACTAACTTTGTGCCAAATTTCATGAAAGTCGACCGAACGGTCTAGGCGCTATGCGCGTCTCAGAAATCCTGACAGACAGACAGAGAACCGGATAGAGAGAGATCCTGACAGACAAAGAGACTTTCAGCTTTATTATTAGTATAAAGATATATATGAATAGTAAGATATCAGACTTTCTTCAACTTTCTTTTTTTTCATTCATTATTTGGCAGCATTGAAAAAGGGGTACTTTGTAGTCTCAAACGTGTGCATAAAAGTTGCGTTGTTATTTTCACAATTTTAACGTTCTTGTACTGTTTTTAGCTTAGTACACTAAACTTTAAAGTATTTTCAAAGTTAAGTTATTTTCTTCATAAACGTTCAAAATTAAATCTAAACTTTCTGCACCTTGTGTTAAAATGTGCTCAAAGCATGGGAAATAAACACAAAGCGCTGCATCTTATAAAGTATATTCACAGCCATGTATGTCATTATGCTCAAATAAAGATCAAAGTATGGTAATAAGATGAACGCTTATACATCAAGTTGACTCTGAATAAAGTTTCAAAAAAGTGATTGAAATATTTCTGCTTACCTCCCTCCTAAAAATAGGAATCTAGTGGTATATCTATAAAGCTTGAAAAATTGCTTCAGAACCCATTCCAGTGATATCCCAG
This sequence comes from Uloborus diversus, assembly GCF_026930045.1. Taxonomy (NCBI): domain Eukaryota; kingdom Metazoa; phylum Arthropoda; class Arachnida; order Araneae; family Uloboridae; genus Uloborus; species Uloborus diversus. The sequence continues at coordinate 116,028,342 of NC_072735.1, forward strand.
CATTTTCTGTGCCCTGGAGAGTCAATATTTTGTTCTAAAATGTAGAAGGGAAGAAAAATATTGCGCTTTTATCGGAATATATTTTCTTCTGAAAAGGTATTTACCATTTTCAACTTTTAACGGTATATCTATATCTTTATCTCTCTATCTTTTCCTATCCACTTATCAGAGTAGGCAAACGAAAGTGTGCCTGAAAGCTGTACCAAGTGTAAGAAATTTGGAAACTAAAATGCTGGATGTATTCTGTTGATAAAATCTTTTGACGAATATATTTTTGAAATGTCCATTCATGTAAATACATTTTTTTTCTTCGTTTTAATTTCCAATGGCGAGGCATAAACAATTATAGAGATAAACAACAGTAATACTCGTACACAAAAGAATACGATCATCACAGGAATGCACAGACAGCAAAACACAAAGAAAGAAGAAAAATATAAGTAATCTGTCCTGCACGCCTACATTTTGTAACTTCTTAGCTGATTCCATAAATCATCTTCAAACGATGCAATTGATTTCTATTTATTACATCTCTTCACCAACTAGAAAATCGCCCGTCAAGGTATGACGGATAAAAATTGCCTCTACATTTGAACGTAGCAATTGCCTGTTTGATGATATTTTGATAGTTGAAATTGTAACCCTAACTCCAGTGCATTAACCCTGAACTCCAGTAGATAGCGTTAATTACTGACCACTTTTTCGTTTTCATTCTCCTAAAATGACAGTCTTACCAGTAAAACAGTAAAGTTACCGGATTCAGTCCAGCCTTGTCACAATAAAGCATTTTCCTGCATGTCAAACATTACCAAAAAATTTGTCAAATTATCATGTTGTAGAGCGAGTTTCATTGTTGATGATGTCAGGAGCGTTTTACTCTATCATTCGTTATTATATATATGAGGATTAACAAGATTGCAAATACAACAATGAGAGTGAACATACAGGGTGTCCGAAAAGTTCTTGACACATTTAAAATATTCATAGAAAACCAAGAAATTGTCGTATGAATTTTCGGTTTGCACCATAATACTTCATAGATTCAACAGTTTTTATGACATCGAAAAAAATGAAAAGGGGAAAAAAGGAAGAAGAAAAAAAGCATTTCGCAGCCTTGGTGTCAGTATGCTTGTAATTCTTCGTCTAGTAATTTTCATTCCTTTTTGCGTTCTCCCATGTCAACAAAAACAATTTAAAAGTAACTTTTATAACTTTTTTTTCGATGTCATAAAAACTCTTGAACCTGTGAAGTATTATGGTGCAAACCGCAAATTCATACGACAATAAGTCCACTTACATCCCTTTGCTTCTCACTGCCTCTAATGTAAATATTCACCTAAACAACCACTGTAGACTCCTCGTTTTGTGCCTTGAAAAGATCTTCGTACTACTAACTGGCCAACAGTTTGGCATGCTATTACATGGCTCAACTTTGCAAGTTTAAATTAACGTAAAAGTAAATGTAGTCGAGTAATCATTTATCCAGATATCTGGTTTATCCGGTTCAAATTTATGGAGTTAAAAAAATTATATTCACTTAAATAATATTTTGAATCATAGTAGCAATAACGGAATTAAAAATGCGTCAAATGGACGCTTTTTATTTTGACTAAATGCCCAACTCCTACATAGGTCGTGTAATAAATTATAGTAAACAATGAAGCATTTGCTAGGTCAGTCCGACACCACTGCAGCTGTACTCTTAATCATAAAGTGTTTGAGAGTATCAATCCTGCGTAATTTTGTTACAAAGTTTGTTGTTTGTTTTTGCTGTTATAAAAAGTAAGTCTGCTTATTTACGTTTTACGTACTACCTGGTTTTCTGGATTTCATATATCCGGATTTCTTTTAATCCCATTTAGCCCGAAAAACCGGACGGAATCGTATGTATAAAATATATAGAAAGAAACTACTACAAATGTTACAACTTGTCATTGGAAGATTGTTAGATGTAATGTTCTATTTGTTACTAAAAGAAGGATTTATTTTTAACCAGAAAATCGCCCGTCGATGTATGAAGGGTTTAAATTGCTTCTACATATGCACGAAGCAATTGCCTGTTTGGTGATATTTTGATGGTTGAAAATTTAACGCTAACTCCAGTGGATTAACCCTAAACTCCAGTAGGTAGCCTTCATAGTGGACCATTTTTTCGTTTTTTCATTACCCTGAAATGACGCAGTCTTCCCAGTAAAACAGTTTTAGTTACCGGGCCGAGTTCAGCCTTGTCACAATAAGGCCTTTCCCTGCATGTTAAACATTATCAAAACACATTATCAAATTATCATTCCGTGGCACGAGTTTCATTGTTGAAACGCACGTTACTCGATCATCGGCTATATGAGAGTTATATGACTGCGAAAAGATAGGTTAGAAAGTTGAAAGTTTACTCTCCAACTCACATAGCTATCAATTATATTTTCAGTAGATAAGTTGAAAGAATCATATGCTTCCATAGATTGGAAGATATCCATCCGTTAAAACCAACAAACAGCAAAATTAACATTCTTCGAGAAGAGGAAGTGTTTCAGACAGAACAAAACTAGGGGGAGAGGCGTGGGATCTCACACACAGTTCCCGCACTTTTATTTTTCTATATATTTTGTAAATTCTTACATACTTTCGGCTATTGAAAGAGTGATAACGTGCCATTTTTTTCCGAGTTTTAAAACAAAATAGATTATTTATTAAGCGTGCAAGGAAGTAGTGAGAAGTACACATCAGTTTTGTTTTTTCTGCCCTTGTTTTTAACTTCAATTGAAACAATTGTCTGAAATTTCTGCGTTATTTATCCTTATGGTTCAAATCTGTTTGTAAAACTGTATCAAATAATGATAAATACTTATACCCTAGTACTAGTAATACTACTCAGAATATTTCATTTAATTTTTTACTAAAAATAATAAATATCTTTAATCCTTTTTAAACCGTTATTCAAATCGTAACGTCATTAAACTTCGAAACTATATTTAAAGCTGAAATATGTACTTCGTTGTTAATTAGAGAAAGGGTAATTTATTATCATTAGCCCGGATGATAAACTCAAGGTGAGTTTAATTTCATAAATTCAAAAGAGACTTCATCATTTGGAGGATGTTATTAATCATGGTTATGTATAACAAATATAAATGATGCTTGCTAGATGCTCATGATTGCGATATAATTTGGTAACACTAAAGAGCATTATGAAATTTCAAAAATATGCTGGTCTGGCAGTCACTTTTCTTCTTATTTTTTTCAATCATGCAAAATAATTTTAAAAAATGAGGTGGATTTAATTATACAAACGGAAGAACAGAGAAAAGTTAAATTTACAAAAAAGAGGAGGACTTAAAAATATAAGAGGGATATTTGAAAAAAAATATATTTTATAAATGCAAGTCATTACATAGTGTCATGAAAAGTTTTTTGCAGGGTGAACAAGATTTTACAAGCAATCAGACCTTTACCATGCCGGTGCTATTTTGACCATTTTGTTCAGCGGAATAATCTTATATAATTAAAAATTGAGCGTATGTATATGTGTATGTACCTATGTATCGATGTAGTCATCTATGTCCGAGTTTCTTCTCCCGAACGATAGTGAACTGACCATCGAACCTGGTATCGATGGATTCGTAATCTTCCCGTCTTTATGTTTGGCTATTTAACATACTCCTCCGATTATAATTAGCGGAGATATCAATTAAAATATATTGATTATGACAGGTTTTGACATGAAATGTATATTTTTCGGAGGCATTCCTCAATTCAAATTATTATATAGTGCTTCATCTCAACTTTAAGTAGCAATGCTCTTATTAAGGTTTGTAGCGTGAAGAAAACCATTGAGACGAAAGGTCTGTAGCCATTTTTTTCTCGAACATGAAAAAAAAAATGTAAAACCCTGGCTTTTGTTTTAAAGGTTTTTTCTGTAATCGAAGGATTTTTAAAATGTTTAACTTTCGGTTATTTTTCTGCAATCTGTCGCAAAATTTTACGGATTTTTTTTTTCTTTTGTTCAAGTCTGAGACGGTAGGTTAATTCGGTGCTTTCTTGCTTTCCCAGAGTTTATAATGAGCTGAAACTACTCCCGTAGTTTTAAAATGTAAGAAAAATTTCTTTCAAAACTAAAAATCGTCATTATGTTTTTCAGAATGCTAGAGGAAACCGTGTGAACCAAATCCACCCAATTGGAATGCTACTAATTTCAATTTTTATGTGAAGCAATGTCTAAATAATATTTGTTTACACCTTAACATACAGTAAAATTACTCATGTAAGATAATATTGAGCTTTTGACAAACATTGACATTTTTGCGACGTCATTAATGAAGTCTTCGATGCGTCTGACACATTCAAACTGTTAATCATTTTATGTACTATCATGGAATTTGTGACGTCCCTGATATGTGTCAAGGGGTAGACCCCTTTCTCTTTATCACCGCAACGTACTAGTTTACTTTTGGATTTTTTAGGTAGTTATATTGTTTTATTCTCTCATTTATGTGCACGTGAATAAAGTTAATCAATAAAAAAAAAACACCATTCACTGTTTTCTCTTTTATTCAACACTAGTGGAACCCGCACGGCTTTGCCCGTAGTTGAAAATTAAAACGTCATTCGGTTCGCCTGTATATTTACAAATAATGGATGACGAATTTCTCGCCAATTGGCTATGGGGGAATTCCATGGTGTCGGACGTAAAAAATTAGGAAAAATTTCTCAGTTTTAATTCCATTTACCAAATATAAACTGCTCCAAAATGATCAAATTTATTTACAAGATACTTACTACATCCCATTGAATAAAAAATCATGTTAGTTTTTCAAAATAGATCCCTAAAGTATAAATTAAAAAAATTTAAAGAGTTGGTGTCGGACGTAAACACGCAAATAGTAAAATTGATGGTTCACTTAAAAATTATTAAAAGTCTGTGAATTGGCTTACATTTTAATTTTAAAAACAGCATAATTCTAAAGTACACTTATGATTGAAGCATATATCACAGTTTTCAAATGATATTATAAGGAATAAAATTATTAAAAAAAATATTTTTAGCTTGGTGTCGGACGTAAATTTTCGGTGTCGGACGTAAATTTTCGGTGTTGGACGTGTATTGTTCATATTGGATGTAAACTATTGCTCTTAAATGTAAATACATAACAATGATTACAGTTATAAATATGTAAATTACAGGTTACATATACTGAAACAAAATTTACAAAGTAAATTCAAAAGTAGGGTTGAATGGGGGAAGTGGGACACTGGCGTAAGTGGGTCACCCCCCAAAAACTGAAATATCCATATGATTTTTATACTTTTTCACATTGATCATGTTATGGTTCATCATAGTGATTAGTTTTGCATATATTTGGGTTAAGTGGAATTTTTTTCTAGGTCAGAGAACTTAGTCAAATAAAAAAAAATCTGAACAATATTTTTTGGCGAGTTTAAGCAGCATTTTTCAAAGAAGTGTTTCCCGGTTAGCATTTATTTTTTTATGATCATTAAACATTCATGTACAGTTTAACTTAAAGTGCATACTGCAGTCAGAATTTTTGAGTAAAATATTATGAAAAACTGTTTTAGAGGAGGGGCCCCACTTACCCCGTCAAGTTTTGCTATAAGACGTCCCCACACTATGGGGTAAGTAGTCCACCCCCCCCCTAACAGTGATGATTTGAAAATCAAAAGCAACTTTGATGAAATATTTGTATTAGTGAAATACAAGACAACTATGATGACTTAGTAGGAATTGATAGTTCAGCTACAAAAGCTGGTGATTAGATATTTGTGAAACTTATATGAAAGAAAACCATCAAGATTTATATGGGTTGAATGTTGATAATGGTTCTTCCTTAGCAAACTTTACATAGATGCAGCCATTTAGTGTTTCTAATTTCTTTTTACACTTATAGTTGTGGCAAATTTGCTAAAATTGATCTTAATCAACTGTATTACGTTCATTCAACACGCCTTTTCTCAAAAGGGGTCCTACTTACCACTATCAACAACCCTAAATGTATATACAATAAATTCACTAAGTTGTTTTTTTTATGCATGTTTCACTTTAACTTTGAAATTAAAGGCAAGAAAAGGAGGAAGACAGTTGAAAACATATGTTATTTAAAGGAATGTAACAGTGTCGGACGTAAAATAAATTTTACGTCCGACATCTAGATTTTAGTAAAAAATATTCACTTGTTACAAAATGAAAATAGGTTACATCGAAGAGATTGAAATTCTTACTCTGCACCCAAAAATACATGTATGTAGCTTTAAAATTATTGGCTCAGCATAATTAACTGCCCATTTTGGTGTCGAACGTAAAACACTTAATGTACCCCAGAGGAATTCTTTTACAAATCAAAATGAATTATATTTTGACACATTTTTGCAACATCAGTAGCGACGCTCTGTATCTTTAAATGATTATTCATCTCAATTCATTATATTAGCATGTATTTTTTGGAAAAAACAGAATATCTTCGAGAGTCTCCAAATATGGTTTGAAAATACTCAAGATGTTGACCTAGGTTTAACCTGCTGTAACTTATTTATAACTGAAGTGATCAAATTTCAGACAGGCATTTCAAAATTTTTTACTACCTTTAAAATGACACCTCATTTGTTTACAAATTTTAATTTTGTAAATTTGATCATCTGGTTGACCTTATCATGGAATTGCCCTAGGTTCATTCGCTCTGCCATTCCACGTCATGATAATTTCGTAATTTACTCGTCCATCGTATGATAATTTTCCTCCGAAAAATGTTTTTAAAATTGAAATAAAAAAAGAACAAAATCAAAGTTTCGAAAAATCGCTTCGAGATGCACACCCCCATGCTACAAACTAACTTTGTGCCAAATTTCATGAAAATCGGCCGAACGGTCTAGGCGCTATGCGTGTCACAGACATCCAGACATCCTACAGACAGAGAGACTTAGAGGTTTATTATTAGTAGAGAAGATAAAGATTAATTTAAAGAAGAACAGAGAGTTTTTTTAACTCTTAAAAAACAGTTCTTTAATTAAAATTTTTCGCCAAATAAAAGTACTTCAAAAAATTATACTCAAGTCTCCGGTTTATCGATTTATATACAATTGATCAGAAGTACTTTTATTGAATGGAATCAAAATCATAATATATTAATTACTCAATTATTCTAAATTAATTATAGCATGAGGGTGGTTCATTCCCTAATGAACATCAGCTGCGCTTAATGTCAAATTTTCTCATCATTTCCAATAATCATTAACGTAATGTTTCTTAAGAATGTGTGTAATCTTCATTATTTAATTGCTACACATTAAATATGAAATATGAAGCTTACGGGGTTTTAAAGCCCAACAAGAAAATTGAACAAGACTGGCAAAAGATTAGCGCCTTGTTGTTTTATTGTGGAGTTCAAAAGAGAGCAATTAGATATTTATGCTAAAAGTATTTTATTGAATGTTTTGTTAAACACACCATACGAAGACAGAATGTAGAATGGTAAACAATTAGTGCATTGAAAAAAGCAAAATGTTGAAATCTTACATCACACATTAAAAAAATTATTAATAATGGTTTGTACTCGTATATTAAAATATATTTAGTAATAGAATGTAATAGTTTAGTCGACAGGTCTTTAGGGGCCATTTATTAATTACGTAAGAACGATTTTGGCAATATTTGACCCCCCTTCCCCTTGCTTAAGATTTTTTAACCCCCTTCCCTATCTTAAGTAAGATTCCATTTCGTTTTTCGCAATAGAAAAATAACGAATCTTACATCACTACAATCGTTATTAAATTCAGTATTATTGAAAAAAAAATTAAACATTTTTGTGCAGAGAAATATTTACTAAAAGAAATCTAGACTAGATGCTTTTTCGACAAATATTTATTATACATGATGCGATACTAATTAAAACTAAGACATGCCATACATAGTGCGATTCTTTTATTATATTTTACACTATTCATTCTTTGAAAAACAAGTAAAAAACAGCTCATCCTAATACTTTTTTTACCTTCCAGAAGAAAATTAAATAGGATCCCTGCCAAACTACTTGACCGTGCGACTTTCCGTGCGACCGTGTAGAATTTCGAATTGAAAAATATTACGTAAGAATGGGTCTGACCCCCCCCCCTCCCTAATAAGGGTATGCAGAGATTTTCCAACCCCCTCTACCATCGAGACCCTTACGTAAATAATGAATGGACCCTTATGACTTAGCAGTGTTTATTGCCTTTATTTGGACGGGTTAGATCGATAGTAGTGTAAGCCAGAAAAATATACAATATGTGTTAATTTATGGATTTGGGTTCCTCCTTATTTCCTTCTTTCTTTGTACCAGTTGTATCTTATATTTACTGTAAAAACAATTCAGAAACGTTCCGGGGGAAAAATGGGCCGCTGATGTGCCGATTTCTGCCGGTAACGTATCTTACCAAAAAACCAGGAACGTTTTAATCTGCATGTCTGTGACATTTTTCAAATTGTCCTTAAAACTCTCTGAAGAATTATAAAATCTCCCCCAGCTTAGCCAATCCTGTCTCGGGAACCGTCAAAAAAATTTGGTAGTTTGTATGTAATTGATTAGAACCTTCCTGGTTTACCAAGAAAACAACAGAAGCATTAATAATGCAACCATGACCGAAACTAAGACAGAATAATAAGTAAGTTTTTTTTCTCGCCTACAATTCTTGCCTTGAAAAGCTGCAGCTATCTAGTGACTTGTTCGCTCTCATTGGGAGTTCAGTCAATCTGGACGAGCCATAGTCGAATAAAAGCCGATACAGTTAATAAACACGCTCAGTCAATCTTCAAACAGATAGCTAAAAAAACTCACAACAGTTAAAAGTCTGAATTTGTTCAACTTGTAGCAATTCAGGAAATATTTTTGCAAAGGTACTTTACTTTACGGGGAAATAGATGAAAACCTGAAATCCCGAAACATTCCATGGAAATAATCAGTATCGTTTCGGAATTAAATTTACATTTATTACTTTTATACAAAAATATATTAGGGGGAGCACAACAACTGTGTGTTAACCAAAACTGTTGCTCAAGTAGGAATGATAACGGTGAAAGTCTGTTTCTATGCCACTAATTTGAGCAGCAGTTCTGTTAAGAAAAGCATCCTTTAACTCTCCACAGCTATTGCACGCATTTTAATTTCTTTCAGTCAGCCCATTAAAAAGTAAAATGACAGAAATTTTAGCCATTTACAGTTAGTGTAAAACAAGCTAACAATACATTTTAATAAAAGATGATGCATAATAACAGTGACACATATGTTAAACCACAAATTCAAGCCTGAAACTAAAATTACGCAGTTTTGATTTTTCTGAAAATGTTTTTATAAAACACTTGCTGCTTTGCCCGGCTTTGCCCGGTTCACCTTGAAAATACAAATTGTGTCAAGTGACGTATAGTCAACAATCAGGCTTAAATAAATAAATGATATGAACATCATGTGAAATTTCCCTCCCAAACTATGACGACAGATATTGAAAAGCCTTTAAAAAATTAAATCGAGAAAGATGGATTTAAAAAGCGTAATCATGGAAACACAAAATAAAATAGTTTTAAGGAATTAAAATGAGAAAGATTAAGGTTAAGAATTTGGATGGAAATGGGATTTTTTTAACTTGATTTAAAAAAGGGTTTGTAACTTTTTTTTGCTTTTGAGATAGAAGCTAAGTTTTTCAACCATAGGTCGAGATGAATCTGGTGTAAAAAATGTCGCTTTTTCAAGTGGTGTCAAAAAGAAAACTGTGGGACAATTCCTACAATTTTTTATTAATACACTCCTGTTTGTGAAAATTGCAACACCACGAATTGCAAATGATTAGAATTGCAGACCGGTAGCGCATGCGTATGCTGAGCAGCGCCCTCTAAACGGCGGATCGAACCGAATATAAATAGACGGCTGTAACGAGGCGTGTATGATTATCGGTGGTTATATGCTAGAGTAAACGTTAACTGAATCTTTACTATGCCTCTTCGACGAAAGAAAGCGAAATTTGAGAAATTTTCGGAGTTTGAAAGGGGCAGAATCGTCGACCTTCGTGAAGCTGGATTGTCTTATCGTGCAGTTGCCGCTCGTGTGCAGCGTAACAGCAGCACAATCATGCATGTTTGGAAGCAGTGGACAGCTTGGAAATCCGGGAGTGGATCCCGAAATGTGGAGTCAGCTCGCGATGACAGACACCTGGTTCGCATGGCACTGACGGACCGCACAGCTTCTTCTAAACAATTGGCAGCACAGTGGTCAACAGCTACAGATGTTTCATTGTGTGCTTCATCAATTCTGAGACGTCTACTGCAGCGCGGGCTGCGCGCAAGGATTCCTTTATACAGGATTCCTCTCGCTCAAAACCATCGCGGCCAATGTGCATAGGAGCTGGCGTGCTGATTGGCAGCAGGTTGCCTTTTCTGACGAATCCTCGCTTCAATTTGTGGCACCATGATGGCCGAATTCGTCTCAGGTGCTATGCCGGTGAACGGCACATTCCGGAGTGTATTATCGAACGCACAGTTTAACACCGGGAGTTATGGTCTGGGTTGCCATAGCATATCATGGACGATCACAATTGCTACGAATTGTGGGCATTTGAACAGTACCCGATACATAAATGAAGTTTTACAGCTTTAAGCTATTCCTTTCCTGCAAGAATTGCCAGGGGCTGTATTCAAGCAGGATAATGCCCGTCCACATGTCGCCAGGACTGTCGAATCCTACCTTGATTTGCAGCAGGTACAGCTTCTTCCTTGGCCTGCATATTCCCCGGATGTGTCACCGATTGAACATTTGCGGGATTTCGTTGGGCGGCGTCTTGCTCGTGATCCTCGTCCTGTTGTTTCGGCAGACGAACTTTGGTTGCGCATACAAACAATATGGAATACTTTTCCGCAGTCAAATATTCAAACTGTGCTTCTCTCCACGCCGAGTCGTGCAGTAACTCTTATTGCGGCGCGTGGTGGCCACATAAAATACTAATTTCTATCTATTTTTATTATTTGTTTGGTTTGAACATGTAATCATTTATTTGTACCATTATTACTCAACTGTGTATTAAATTTCATTCAACTATGATGCTTCATCATGGTGTTGCAATTTTCACAAACAGGAGTGTATATTTATGGAAGAAAGTAGTGCGTAAATTTCAGCTAAGCCAAAAAAAATTCGAGCTAAAAAAGCAAATAACTCCCGCCGTAACTAAGTTAGAGCATTGAAACCGTAGAACGCGGAAAGTTCTACCCTTTCCAACGATATGTAATATTAATATATGCAAGTAATTTTTCACCCCCATACTCGGGAATTTATGTGAAAATTGGGCCTATAAACTGGAATAAAAGAAGAACTACTCATCGATTTTTTTTAAAAAAACGGTCTGCAAACTTTTCCAGTGCTGAGAATCCATTTTATACTATGTAGAGATTTAACTATTTGAAGCTAAGTTTGGATAACTACAACTCCCAATACAACCACCCAATTTAGTTTATCAATAGTTGGGATGCACGCATTAAAGGGCATTAACTCTATTCACGTTTAACTCAAGTTAATATTGGCAGAACTTGAGTATAAAGCCAGATTTGAATGATCAGTTTAATGTAATGCAAAATAAACATATTAAATACTCTTTACCTAAAGCAAATATTTTTTTAACAATTAGTTGTATGTGTCTATTAAATAATTTATGATTCAGGAGAGAAGTGAATGACAAGTACTTAATTTCAGTAGTTAATTCAAATATTTGTGATTGATGATTGTGGTGTTTAATTCTGTCTTTTCATTTTTACTTTCATACCAACTGCTGAAAAAAATTTTGATTTAAATAAAATTAAATGCATTTAGTGACCTTAATTTTCTGTATTTTGTAGTTTAAAAATGCATGAGGTTATTTCGTAACCTTTGATATAAAGCGTATATGTCTCCTTTCTCACTCTTCCCTCAAGTTCCATTCAGTACTGGGGTTATCTCAGCTATATCTCAGTGATGACTGGGTTAGTTCAATTGGCTTGCGTCTTGTTCTTTTCATTTAGCGCAGAGTCGACACAGAGTTCTTGCTTTTTTTGCATTAAAAAGGTACAGCAGGATATATTTATGCAAGAAAGTACTGGCAACATGAATGCAAATACATTTTACCGCAAAATTTCAGGATATATTTTTGCAATGTAAGTTTCTTCCAATAGAACTTGGTATCTTCTTACGTCTAAATAAAATATTTACAGAAGATATTGCCGACCGCCTTCTAGTGGTCAGAAAGTCTGATTGCGATGGGGAGGTTCCGGGTTCAAATCCCGACTCGGGCATGGATGTACTTTCTCACTTCTGTCCTTCTCCTTTCTTTGTGTTAATTTGTTGTTGTGCTAAGAATGGTTTCCTAGCCTATAAACGGGTTCTTATGACATGTGTAGAGATGTGAAATTTCCGGAAATTTTGAAGTGGAGGAAAAAAATGGTTTTTTACCGGTTTTTTTCAGGAAAAAATGGAAAAATTGATTTTTTATGAAAAAAAATAGTATTTCTTAATAGCTCTGTATTTCTTGGAACATATAAAGCGTTGAGCATTAAAAAATACAATCCACTTATCTTCTTTCTCTACTTGACAGAAACACACATAAAGGTAAGTTTAATAAGGAAAAAAAACTTTTTGTTTTATAACTGAGAGCTTTCTTGGTCAAACACCAGAAATAAATGAATCGTCGTTCAACCAATAGTATTGGGTAAGGTGTGTCTAATCATAACAATATCATTTTCTATTTTACATTGCCTTTGAAACTTGAAATAATAATTGTAAAGGTGTGTCTAATCATAACAATATCATTTTCTATTTTACATTGCCTTTGAAACTTGAAATAATAATTGTAACTTTTGACTTTCAAACATGATTGATATTGTTTGAAGGAAAAATAAGTATAACTTCCCTTCCTTACAATGTAACTTTACTGTCTGAAAATGAAAGTTATTGAATTTTGATTTTTTTTCAATCCAGTTTAAGTCGAAATCAAAATTAAATTGTTTTTTTTTCTTTCCAGCAGAAACCCCAAACCAAAACTGCGTAATGGTTTCTGAAGCTAAACTATAACTTAAACTGTAGTTTCAACTTATTTATTTTGCCGTGCTAAGCACAGCAGTAAAAGTAGCGATACCTGCACTTTTGGAAAGAAAAAAAGGTTATTATAACCAAGTTTTTCTCATTTCGTATTTTGCTTAATAAATAAAATGTTTTAGTGTTATTTGATCAGGAATCATTTTTTCAAAACATTCTTTTAAAAAAATGTCATCTGAATCAAATATATGGAAGAGCCAAACTTTAAAACACAATCTTTCAGCTTGGACTCAGTTGCAAATTCCACTTTTGTACTTAGCACGGCAATATACAGAGTGTGTCAAAAAAAAAAAAAAAAAAAAAAAAAAATTCAAATAGAAATAAAGTAATTTCTTTTTCATGAATGACTTATTTGTTTTTGTTTCTCATTCCATTAGAAAATAATTTACACTATATCCCCAACTTTATGTATTGTTTTTCGGTTTTCTTACAATTTTAAGCAAAAGACTTGCTATTTTAAAGTTGTTTAACCAAGTAGAACGATAGTTCGTTTGCTTTTTCGTTGTGCCTCGGCAAACAGTATTTGATATTGCGGTATGCCGCTTCAAGTGGTTTGGAAACTATAGTTGATGTCCAGAAAGTATACAAAAACGAACAATGAATATTTCAGTTAATCGTCAGGTCATCCAAAAGTGAGTTCAAAAAAATCCTTGGGTTTCCATGAGAGAAGTCGTTTGTAGGATGGGAATTTGCGGGACAAAACATCTTAAACAGAAGTTTTGCGAATTCCAAAAAAGTTCAGGCGTTCGTATGACTCCAAAGATGCCAGAAACGTTTGAGACAGGCCGAAAATCCAGGCTGGAAGATATACCTTTCACTGATTTACAGTTCAATCAGCTTATAGCCCACAAAACAATAGGATTTGATCTGTAGACAATCCAAGCCCCTTAGAAAATGTTAAACGTCGCCAAAATCGGAAATCAGGCTTTGTCTGTGATAAAATTAGCACAAGCGACAAAAAATCTCTGTGTGTTTTTTTTTTTTTTGGATGAGGGCTATAAAATTAATCAAAATTATACCGGAAGGACATTTTAGAAGCTGTTGTACTTCTGTGAACCTAAGAGGACTTCAACACAGCAATGTAGACTGGGCATTTCAATTTGGTTCCACAATCAATTCATACGGCCAAAAAGACAAGAGTGGTGCAAGGCGCATTGTTTTAGATATGATATCATCTTTAGAGTAGACGCTCTACTCGCTGGATCTCAATCCATTTATTACACTGTATGGGTTGTTTTAGAGTCAAAGGTCCACCCTAAACTACAAAAACAAAGTTATGTGATTAAACTAATGCTTGTTTGTTTTGTGAAGAAGGAAAATATATAAATTCGTCACTAAGGATATTGGTTTATTTATTTATTTTTTATTTATTTATTTATTTTTTTTTTTACAAAATGAATTAAATGTTTTTTGACCTATATACAAATTATATTATCATACAACAACTTGCATTATCAAAGTTAGACAGTACTTTAGGAGTTTGCATCAGAATTTAAGTATGAGCAATTTCTAATCACTTTTTGCTGAAAATTTTAATTAAAACTTCTTAAGAAGTTGAAAAAAATTCATTTTTTTTCAATTTTTCCGGAGTGAAAATTAACCCCTTCTGAAAAAAAAACGTTTTTTTTTCGTTTTTTCCCGAAATTTTCCGTTTTTTTTCCTTTGTTTTTTCATCTTTAGGCATTCGTGTGCTGTGGAAGGACGTCACACCAAATTACGGTACAGTTGGAAAAGTGAAGCAGCGCACCTCAAATTACCAGTCTGGCTGACATAAGACGACAAGAACAGTGACATTTCCCCCCCTTTTCGATATTATTCTCTATCGTTCTTTCAGGCCCAAAGCAGCGATTACAGTTAATACAAAAACTCGGTCTTTAATTCCGACCCTATCTTAAGTTATGGCTATTTCCAGATATCGGTTTAGATGATCACGCAAGTGTAATGATCGTTAATCGCAAATTTGTTTGCGACGTCATTCAGAGACTTTCGACATACAAGTACAACGAGATTCACGTAGTAGCCCATCGCAACGGAAGTTAGCGATGGGTAATGTTCACGTATCACAAACCATTCAGTGTACGTGAAGAAACTGTTGAAGTTGCATCGTTGTCAATCAGTTGAAAGTGCTCCCTAGTTAGCAAGTTACGGAACTTATCAATTTGAGATTGACGTTACACTTGCATGAGCACCTTAATGGTGACGTCTTTTTATCTTCAAAGTGCGTTAGTCTCCATACTTGGATGTGGATACAGAAAACTTTAAGCAATCTGTGTCACTACCGAATGAGTGCGAAGTAGATACAGGTCAGAAACCAGATTACCAAATGCTTCCTGAACTGAAGTTGCCCATGGAGTAAGAGTCCGTTCGCATACCTGATCCGTCAAAGGATTTCAACAAGCGTTAGAACTATCAATTGTTTTAGGTAAAGCGAGTTAGGGAAATAAAGGGACTTGGGAATTTTCTGTTACTTTCTGCAATGCAACTTAATTTGATATTTGCGAGTCGACAAAATACGGACATTCAACAAAATTAGAGCTTACTGTTATAAACATAAAAACTCGTAGTAATCATTTGTGATTATAAACTGCAACCTTAAATACAAAAATAGAAACGGAAAGAATTTTTTTTAAATTTCCGTTGTTTGCATTTATGTCACTAAGTGAATCATTATATTCCAGTTGCAGAAATTCAAATTCATTTAGTATATTCTATTCTTTTGGCTTTTCTGACCCACAGGGCCCAGGAAATCATCTGCAAGAACTTAAAGTAACTTCATAACATCGAAACATCTTTCAGACTGTAGGCTTATTTTTTGATGCTACGCGGAACATAGCCGCAGACTGCCGTCTTGAACAAGCAAGCGAAGAAAATGAGACCAACCACATTTCCATTTAATTTAGGTTATATCCAGGTCACAAGTTAAGTAGTCCTTAATTACGTAGTACATTTGCAGTTACGAAGTATATTTACATACCACTAAATTCAAAAAAATAATATTGTATTAGTGAATTAGTTTAAATAAGGTAAATGCATGCATCTGGAACGGTATTTATAGTTTAAATGTTTTCTGAACTACCTAATCGCAACCAGACCACCGGGGACAAATTCAAAATGAAATTCGCAAGATTTTTTTCCTCCGTGCGCTGGATGGACAGGAACAAAATATTCGCTAAAAATAATATACCAAAAAAATTTGAGTTTTTTTTTTTTTTTTGCAAAACTTGAAAGAATTTAACAACTTAAAAAACGTTCGAATATATAAATAAACAACCGAATTGCTTCTCGTCATTCATTTGGTTTTAATCCTTTCAAATTTTGTATTTTTGACATTTTCTGTCATCTGATATTTCATGTATATTTATATGAATTGTTAACGAAACTTCTCAATTAGGACGTATTCTTTAAATACATAAAATTTCTAAAACTTCAATTCCGTAAAGTTTAACTAATAAATACTTCAATAAGACATATTTAATGCTTCAAATTTTAAAAAGAATGATTCGCAGACAGGAAAAAATATCTGAAATGATTCTTAAAAAAATATCATTTGTTTCATATGCTGATGCAATTTTTGGATCGTTCATGCAAAAGGAGCAAATATCTTCTTTACCTATTCTCTTTTCGCCAATGTTTAATATTATTTTAGAGATGACTTAGAAGCGCTAATGAATTGAAATTAGTTTAACGGAGTTTGCAGTAAAGAGGAAAATCCTCTCTCTCTGAGATGATGCGATAAAAATGATTAAATAATAAAGTTTCGTTTTGATGATGAAGACACTATTTGATTTTAGCTTTAGAGAAGCCGGAAATTCTCAAATGTATGAACAAATAGTCAGTTAACTTTGAGTTTTCAAAATTGTTCACTTTATTTTCTATTGAATGTTATCATTTGGAGAGTCTTCGGGTTGCATTAACGTTTTTTTTTTTTTTTTTTTTTTAATTCTCTGCTTTTTTAACAAAAGTTTTAAACTGTTTGAATCAAATTTTAGTTTTTGTTTGAAGATAGAAATTAAAAACGGTTTCTTATTTATTTATTTATTTATATATTTATTTATTTATTGATTTCCAGTCTGTGTTTGTGCAAACTATTATATACAGTTTATTTCAAAAAGCATGATGCTTTTCACTATCTGAAATGGAAAGGAGAGGAGAGAGGGAAGATATTTGCAGTTAGGTAGTTCTAGTATGGTTTTTATTAGGGGTGGGGGGGAGCAGGAACTAAAGGTTGATTGTTAAAGAATGAAAGTTTAAAACTTGTATATAGAAAAAAATGGTAAGAAAATGGAATTACACCTTAATTTAAATTTGAAGTGTTCCAATTAAATTAGAACAGAGCTAAACTATGTAGATTTATGCTTACCTTCCCGGATTTCTTTTTTCTGTTTTAAGCTTTAAAAAAGCTAATTTACTGCATAATACTAAATTATACTAGATATTTCATTTTAGTGATTTAATAGGTTTAAAACGTTGAATATCTTAGATTTTATTAAGTTTAAAAATACGTATTATTTTGTTTAAGTTTAGATATTTTAAGTTTTAGTTTAAGTATTTTAAAATACTATTTTGCATTCTTTAAAACGTGAAGCCATTTCACATGATTACGTTATGAGCTTTTAATAAAGCATTAATTTTATAGCCGATAAATAAATGCCACGAATTTGAATCTCTTCTCTTTTTTTTTCTCATTCACAAGTGCAGCTAAAAAAAAATACTAATGCTCCTGCGTTAAAAGGAAAAAAAAATGTTTACGTATGGACGAAACGGTGTTCCTTAAATCGACATAGTGGAAACTCAGTGTAATCAGCTTCATTTGGCAAACCGTACACGTCAGAGAAATAGGAATTCGGAGAAATATGAGTTCGTACCCCCGTGAATGCGAATCAAGGGAAAGGTTGGAAGAACCAAACAGAAAGAAAAAAAGAGAGAAAAAAGGAGATGGAGAGAGCTTGTTAGTGTTTCTTTTGTTACAAATACGCTGAAACTTTAACATTTAATTCATGGTGCTCGCATTTCGGTTTGTTCTTCTGTCGTTTCCGAGTATATTTGGTTATGAAGGAATAACTTGAACAATAGGAAGGTATTTTCTTGAACTACTGAACTGCAACTTTAAAAGCATTACTTTAAAATATTATTGAATTTTAAAAACATAAGATAATAATGTCTAATGCAGCAGCCATAATTCTTATTACAGTGACATAACGTCTACACTAAATGACAACAGTATGAATTAGGATTGATCATTTAGTAAGTATACATTATGGTGCCCCCCCCCCCCAAAAAAAAAGCCGTAAGTCGATTTTTTAAGTCGCACACCTTCTTATATTTTTCCTTTTAGAACAAAACAATTTTTTAAAAAAATCGTTGATTAAACGTTGCCCTTATAGCCCTATATCTACCACAAAAATATTTATCCAAATTTAAAAATATTTAGGTGTACAGAAGAAGGTCTAAAATTTGTAATTTTCCTCAAAAGTTGATTTTTTCTATTTATATTTTTTAAAAATGTAAGGTAAATTTTAAGAAGTTTTCAAAGTGTCAAGGTCAAAATATAAATAGTTAAGGTTAAGTCGGCAATTAGCGTTAAAGGGAAATTTTTGCTCTCTTGTAACATTTAAGTACCCCACACAGTACTCAAAATATGGATTTTTTTCAATTTTAAATTAAATTTTTCATCAAAAATATATTATGATTTTATAATTTATTTGCAATATAATTCAAAAATAAATTTTTCTCTTGATTTTATAGTTAAATGTATTTGTGATTTTTTGAAAAGATAACTAGAAAAAAAATCAATTTTTTGAACATAATTATAAGTTTTAGACCTCCTGCTGGACACATAAATATTTTATTTAATTTGAATAAATATTTTTGCCGCACATGTGAGGCTACAGGGGCAACGTTTTATCAACATAAAACTTCGAACTTCCGGAAAAAAAAATCGATTCGGTCTAGTACACAGAGCTGGTTCACTCTTTCCGGCGCAAGTCGGCACTGCTGTCGTTTTTCAAATTAAAGATCTAAAAGGAAAAATATAAGAGGGTGTGCGACTTGAAAAGTCGAATTTTTTATGGTGGGGATCCTATATACATGTTATTGTGAAAATTCGGAATCTGGTGAATGTCGACATCAGTCGGAAAAAAATTAACACTGACATGTCAAAAGAATCGGCGGAAACCCGAGTACTTCCGGTTGAGCATCAATGAAAGTTGACATTGTCCAATTTGGATCTTTCACGGTAACATACTTACAGCCAGGGCTGCGGAGTCGGAGGGAAAATGCCCGACTCTGACTCCTGGATTTTGAAACATCCGACTCCGACTCAGTCTTTTTTTTTTTTCCAATTTTTCTCTCCTCATGGAAGGGGGGGGGGGCGACAAACCTTAAAAAGTGATTGAAATAATATTTATTTTTTATGATATTTTCACGTTGTGTTTTTTGCAAAACTAAGATGCATACAATGTTGGAAATTCATTTTGAAAATCAAATTTTCAGTAGTTGCGACTTTTAAAATGATATTTCTCAAAAACTCAATTTTTTAAAGAAATGAGATGGATTAATTTGCTCTCCTTTTAATGCTTAACTAATTATCAAGTCGCGTGAATTCAATTTTTGAAACCTGTAACTTTAGCGAAAAAAAATTTTGTGCAAAGCCCCCGAGTGTCACCCGGGGGGGGGGGATGACACTCTAATTTAGTTTAAGAGTTAACAAAAAATATGAATACTTTAATTCCGAGATATTTCCACATAAAATCTTAAATTAAATTTCCTCTATAAAATTTCAATGAAACTGATTTACTAAGTTGCTGGGAGAGGATGGATAATATGCGTCTGAAGCAAATTTTACAGAAAATGTGGTTATACACGTATTTGTACGAATAGCTTTGAAACTATACCTATATTTCTTCTTTTCTCAATTTTGAACATAAACTTTATTGGCTGCTTTAGAATTAACCATAAGATTTTAGTATTATTATTTATATTCTATTGAGCACTGTAATCAAGAAATTATATACTGATATTATTTCATACCTTTCAATCAGAACCAAGACCCAAGTTTATAGAATAGCCTTTAGATTAAAAGAAGCATGTGTTACATTTTATTGTATTTTTGTATTTGCTTTTTCGTGCCAATACTTATTTGGAATTGCCGCCCCTTCAGAAGTTTCCACCCAAGCTACGGGCCCCGACTTGCCCCTGGGTTGCATTTTTTTACTATTTTGTAACTGAGATCAAAGTTAAAAAATATATTTATAATTATTACTTGAAAGTGATTTCTTTCGATTAAAAAACTGCTTCTACTTACAAATTATTGGAAAATAGGGAAAAAAAGTATTCGCTGACAATTTCTAAAAGTTAAAAAAAGATATAGAAACAAGCAAAATAGAGGGTCGGCGGTAGCTGTTACAGAAAGTGAAATTTCTTATGAATAAAGAAACCAACTGTGCCACTGCCAGTATTTTCTTAATAGTAGGTCTTTATACATGAGCGAACCAATTTGTAGTCCATTTTTTTAATGTAAGGACAGCCAGTGAAAATTAGAGAAAAAAAGATGCCCGGAGTCGGAGTCGGCATGTTTTCTAACGACCCCAAAATGAGTCCAACTCCACAGTCCTGGTTTGTAAGCAATAAGTTAATTTATAACACACCAAGCATTTGAAAATGCTTAATATGTAACAAACTTTATAATTATTTCAGATAAATTAGGCGATAACTGTATTTTAACATTTTGATGAATTTCATTAAAACTTTGAAAAAACAAGAAATTGCTAAAACTTCTACACATTGCTGGCAAAGGGAGGGATTATACCACACACCTCAAATATTTTATGGGAATTTTGTGCCACTAATGGCGCCTTTTCCATGCTACCATACATTGAAAATGTGAAAATATTTTTTTAAAATTAATTTTGCTAAATGCATCAAAAAACAGCATTTGATCTAAACTTCAACCCAATTGCAGCAGATCAAGAAAATGTATGAAAAATTCAAATTTTTTATGCGCAATTTACTTTACCAATGGCACCGAACTACCTATCATCGAAAAAAATCGGTATTTTTATGCCCACACTGGGCTCAACCCAGTTTCATTTAGAGTTTATAATGCTTAGATACATGTGAAGCTTATGTTCTCTCTCTAATCCACGTGTTTTGCTTTTTTTTTTTTTTTGAAGGTGGGGGGGGGGGGGGAGAAGGGGTGTTAGCCGTTGCATACATCGTTGCCTACAGCTTTCCATACTTCTCCTGGCTGTTTGAAGTTGTCTCGTTTGACATAAATCTGGAATTAACGAACAAAATAGTGTTAAATCTTTGTTAAAATACATGGTTATCAATACATTTGATGGAAATGAAGAACATTTACTAGATAAAAGTAAGCATGATGTCGAGCAGGAAGAATAGAAGAGAGTCTCATAGAGAGAATAGATGATTTCTGTAGTTTTCATTGGGATTAGTTCTTTGTAAGAAATTCTTAACAATTATTGTTTATGACTGTTTAAATAATTTTAAAGTACCAATTTTTTTTCTGAAACATGTACAGAAATTTATAGTTGCATGTATAGAATAAGACCGCCGTAAGTGCAGGAAAGTACGACACATGTGTATAAGAATTTGTATTAATTTTATTATGTATACTATGCTTGAATTATGTTGAAACATAAATATTGGGTTTTTCGGAGATCTTAAATATTTTAAGCTTAGTCAACTAATGACGCCGTCGATAATTAGACTTTTTTCGTAAAAAATATGAGTTATTCTTTTATATATCCAAGTTTAAGGAAATGAATCCACACAGACTTTAACAAAGTGAATGTGAAAAACCACAACGTTAAATGATTCAGTGAAAAACTCATTTTTTGTATTACCAGCAAGCTATTTTTTACAAATTTTCTGACTACCATTGTTTTATACAGCATTTCAGAGGAATCGATTTTTTTTTAAAAATATGTTCACCTACAATCTTGCTAACGTTTTTCTTATTTACATTTGATATTTTAAAACAATTTTTTACAGACAAGAATTGTTTACTCATCAGGATGACAAGATATTTTACCTTCACCGTACATTATCCTTTTAGTTTCAAAACCACTCACTCACAATCACAGAGCACTTAACTTACATTATCGAACACAAAATGTCGCAACCTGAAGTCCGCTTTGAACTCGATAAAAATCTCTTAGGATTAAAAGAAAAAAACAAGAAAGAAGAGCATTTTTTACTGATTTATTGAGACTTGAACCTAGATATATAAATAATTCATGACTCTTTGAGAACTTAACCGAGCACGGCGGCTCGGAAATGTATGACCAAAGGGATGCGCAACTCTTCTGCAAAAATACATACATTAATATATTTTTTCCTTAAAAGCATTTTACCGTCTTGTATTTATCTATATTTCCAGAATATTTATCCATTTACATTGCTTCAAAATTGCAAGAACATAAAGAATATTATTCAAGAATACTGGATCATATTGGGCAAACATGCATTTATGGCTTCTGGAAGGAGACAGGGGAAAAAAGAAACGGTAACTTTGAGATTTCTGAACCGAAATTTCATGAATAATTTTATGCCTCAAATTCATACCAGCTCAACAGATTCAATATTGAAAGACACGGAATTTTGTCATTCCAGCAGCACAGCTGGTCAGGATGAATAAATGATTTGGAATATCGATTCTTGATGGCTCTTTGAGATGAAAGGGAAGATATGACCGAAATTTCAAGTGCTACAGTTAAACGCGAAGCCAGTTTTTGTGGTTTGACGATAGGATATCGGCAAAAGTAGAAGTGATTGAGAAGAAAAGATATTGCTATAGGAAGGTTTTTGAAGAAAAGGACGAATGTTGACAGCATAAAATATTTTCAAGTCACTGAAAAGAAAATTTTACATTACTCTTTTCAAGCTATTTCGAGTCAAAACTTAGTTAAATGCAGGCTAAGATAAATTATATCTCATAGTAAGCATTTACTGAGATTTAAATGAAGGAAAATGGCATTGCTTGAGAAAGTGAATACTTAAATATTGCACTTCAAGTGTGATTCGTTCGCTGAAAAACTTCAATTATAAATGAGAGCTCCACATTGCGCGCCTCACCAATCTATTTTTTCATTTTTAACCATGTGTGTTAATTATGCTCAAAGCTAAATAAATACTAAAAAAAAAGCATATCATTAATACAGAAGAAGTAATAAGTTACAAGTTAAAAGTATGCGATGCTTCTACCGTGTTAATAACGTGCATGTAATGTGTATGCAGGTTACTAACGTGTTAGTAACGTGTATGCTCAAACCTTACGAAATTTTCGTCGCATTTGACGAAATGGCTTCTTGAAAAAATGTTTCGAATAAAATTTTCGTCCAATTGACGAAAACTCCGTGAGATGTGTGCATGAGTTTCTGAACCAGCGAAGAAACAATCGTCTTAAATTACGAAATGTCTTTTGATATTGAAGAATTCTCGAAAGTTAGCGTTCCATTTCTAAATGCGTCATTTTAGAACTATGAAAGAAGAAAACAGCCATAATGTCCTCAGGGACACATAAGAGGGGAGTTGGACTTTGGGAACTCTTCAGCACTATTGGTTTTAAACCACATTGTTTGTTTACACAAGGTAAGTGCATCTGAGTGAAGCACTAAAAACATTTTGAAACTCTAAGGCAAGAAAACAGCTTCTTAAGAATAGGTTTTAAAAACCGCAGCTTTATTTTTAATTCAACAGGGCCATCCACTACGTCAGGCATACAGGATGCCAGAAAAGTCCTTGACAGATTTTTAAAAAATCATACAAAAGCAAGAAATTGTCATATAATTGCGGGGTTTGCACCGTAATGCTTTACAGGTTCAAAAATTTTTATCACATTGAAAAAAAAGGAACTGTCACCTCTGTATCGTCATAGTAATAAAAGAAAATGTGAAGCGTTTAACCTTTTTTTTTAAGCAGAAAGCAATACTTTTCATTGCCAGAGTTTAATCTGTACACCGTATGTTGCTTGATATACATCAAAACGAATATCAAGTTCATCCCATGTCCACAAACGGTGCATAAATTAAATTCTGGTAATGAATGGTATTGCTTTCTGTTTAATGAAATGATTCAATACCTCACATTACGTTTGTTTTTTCTTACAGTTGTTTTCTTATGGTTCATCGCCTACTTTTAAGGATTTTTTTTATTCTTTTTGCAAGTACTGTACAATTTTTTTACGAGTCATAAAAAAATCTTGAACTTGTGAAGTATTCTTGCACAAACCGCTTATTCATATGGCAATTTAAGCTTTTCTTAGTTTTTTTAAATGTGTCAAGGACGTTTTGGACACCATGTATTAATAAGCGTTCAAACTACAGTCGTGCTGTCGCGTTGAAATCTGAAAAACAACCTCTTAATTTTAGCATGTCAAATCGCGGAACCATACATATTATTTTTGAAAGGTGTTTCTGCGGGTGCGCCATAATTTCCTTGATACTTTCACAAACTTCAAAAGTAAGATTTTCTCAACGCTATTAGCGAAAAATTACGAAGAATTCACGCTTTTGCTGTTATTCGCAAAAGTACATGAAAACCATGTTTTTCAGTTAATTTTAACGACCATGAATGCTTCGCACAGGTCAGCTAGTTATAAATCATATGCATTCAACAAATTTAAACGAAAATGGAGCATAATATTGTGGAGAAAGAACGATTTTATACGAGCCCAGGGAAATTTTTACATGAAATGCGTTCATAATAAATTTATCTTGTATTTTTAAGTACACAGGCCCGTCATTTCAAAATTTTGGAAATGGTCAATTTGTATATACTCAGTGCATATTGTGTTGAAGAACAACAAAAGCTACAATCACATATATAGAAAATGCATTAATCTCTCAAAGTTATGGAAGTCAATTGCCCCTCCTGGCCCCCATAAATGACTCTCCTGAATTTATTGTTAAAACTTCCGTGATACGGAATAAATAGAGGCTTTTTATTTAATGAAATCGTATGAACTCACTGTAAACATGAAATATTAAAAAAAAAAAAATCTTTTGGATGTAGGGGGGGGGAAAGGTTATTATATCACAAATTTCCGCTCTGAGTGGCACCCGTCGAAGTGGTGCCGCGAAATATATGTACTGTGTATTGTTGTTTGAGAAATAATGCTTTGCAGGGTTGCGTCAAAATATTAAGTTTTACATCATATAGTACAAAGAAGGAGGAGGGGTAGAACAAAGCAAGTTTTCGCGTAGTCACCTGAAACGAGCTGATGTGTGCCTCACATGACTTCCTTTTACTCCAATTTAATGTCATTTTCCCATTATTGGTAATTTTAATGTGATTCAATAGCTTACTCTCTAAATATCACCAACAGTGGCCAAATTGAAACCAGATGAAAAAAAAGGAAAAAAAATCGCCAAGTTGGCGCAAAATTTCGCGACCAAAAGACTGGCGATATATAGCCAAGTATCCGCCAAATTGTAACACCACTTGAGTTTACATCGGAATTAACACTGATTTCCACCCCAAAAAGGGGCAAAAGACCCCCTTAGAAATACCCAAATGCAATTAAAAGGGAGGTGCACAACTAGACCTTTCTAGGAGTCTACGCACCAAATTTCAACTTTCTAGGACATACCGTTCTTGAGTTATGCCACATACATACGCACATACGGACATACATCCGCACATACACACATCCCCACATACATACATATGTACATACAGACGTCACGAAAAAACTCGTTGTAACTAACTCGTGAATCGTCAAAATGGATATTTCACGTGTCTATACGTTCTTAGGCACTTAACCACGTGTGGTCGAGTCGAAAAAAAAAACTCAACATTTATTCGGGGGTGAGCAAAATGGAAATTAAGGTCGATTTTTGAGTGAAATTTTTTTCGCGAATACAATTCTTCCTTTTTTGTAAAAGGAAGTAAAAACATAGTCGAGACCTGATCATAAAGGATCTTTTATGTTAATGACTTTTTAAATTTGGATTCGTCATTAAGGTTGTGGGGGGGGGGGCAAAGCAAACATAAGGGTTTATGTTTTTACACTCAAGTGGGAAAGGTGTTTGTTATTTTCCAATAAAATTTGCATTAAGTTTATACGCCCCTCCCCCCCCCCCTCCTGAGAAAAAGGGAATGACGGGCTTGACTGGATAGTAATACTTTTTTCGAATACCGTTATCGCCTCCACTCATGTATATTGGTCTTTCTTCCATCACTTGCACTAGTTATTCCCAAATTTTCACTTTTTGTGACCCACACTCGTTTGCTTTTAAGTGCATTAAAAAAAAGCTCTCTCTGCAAAGAAATAACTTTATTATCGACGGTGTGAAATACACACATTTAATATTTTGAAGGTTTTTCAGCTTTTTCTGAATGAACGAAGCAGAAGCAATTATCCTCAAGACGAATGAGAATACCGATACTGTCACAGCGGTTCATACCGATTCTTGCCTACGCTCCTTATCTAGAACCTGTCACCGTGAACGGCAGGGGACCGAGGGGT
Source organism: Uloborus diversus (assembly GCF_026930045.1). Lineage (NCBI taxonomy): Eukaryota > Metazoa > Arthropoda > Arachnida > Araneae > Uloboridae > Uloborus > Uloborus diversus. The sequence continues at coordinate 116,054,916 of NC_072735.1, forward strand.
AATAGCTAACAATAGAGACCGGGAAAGTGGGTTGACAACTGATGGGTTCTCTCTGGACATAGGGAAAAAGTTTTGCATGGATGGGGTAATTTCTGTGATAGGGATATTTGGAGGGGTTTTTTCTTTTCCACTAGATTGGGACGAATCGAAATAAGTGGAATGTTATCGTTTGGCACAGCTGTTTTCAGCGCCTCGTGTGCTACATCGTTTTTTTTTTCCCCTTCTTTCTTAAATTTATTTTTTAAACCTGAGAATTTGAAACATTTATTTTAAAAACAAAATTTATTTTATGTACAATTTTAACTTTATAAAGGAAACTTATCCTTTATATCAACCAAAAAAATTTTGAAAACATGAATGCTTATAGTTCAATTTCTGCTAAAGCATTTGATAGATTTGAGACCTGATATTCAATTTGAAAATTGCTGTAATTATCCAATTAATGAAACAAATAAGAATGCGCATTAATAAAAATAACAAATAATAAACATAAAACAGAGAGTAAAATTTGTAGTAATTCTGATTTAAAAAAAAAAACTACCTTGCGTTCATACAGCTTTCGTGCTTTTAGTTTTTTTTAGATGTATTGATATTTTGTGCTTTTTACTGCTTGAAGTACAAAATATTGCATCGGAATTAACAATTGGATTAATGTTGAAAAGAACTGCAAGTATTCGGGGGCATTGTAGAAAATGATTGTTCATACCGCTCATAAATTATATATTGTGGGCTTGATTTATTTTTATATGCCTTTACCGCGTTCGTGTGTGCAGAATCTAAGAACTTCTAAAAAGCAGTGCCGAATTTCCGAACGAGGTTGATACATTTTTAGGGGACACAAAATTTTACTACGATCATTTTTTTACTATATTGTTGAAAATAAAATTTCATTATTTTTTATTTTCCATACTGAGTCATTTTCTTATTATTAAATTTTATCACCTTTTCCAAGAAGTGATAAACAATGGGGGACTGACTATACATCCCCAGAAATATTTGTTAATGCTTAATTATAGACATAATTTCATTTGTTTTTACTTATATCTGTGAATGTAATTTCAATAAATAAAAATTATTTGGGGAAATTTCGTTTCTGAAGATATGCGATGCTATTCGCATGCAAAAAATCCAAGATTTTGTCCAGTTTTTTTTTTTCCTACCGCGAAATTTTTCTCGGACATTTGGCTCAGAGAAGTGAGATCGATACATTAGTTTCAAGCCGAAAAGTAAGTGAAAAATTGTAAAACAAATCCCTAGGGAAAAAAATATTGGTTTTGATTATTTTTTAAATATTTTGAAAAAAAAAATATTTACCTCATGAGTCTTGCAGCTCGCTCCAAAGAAACTTGATTTAAAAAAAAAATTACCTCTCTAAACCCGTCAGAAGAATGTTAATTGAATGATTGATATAATGTTCTTATCCCCTAAAAAAAGGAATATATACTAACTATGAAATTATTGAAAAGTGAATTTTGAAATTACTATTTAAAAAGATTTCAGTCGAGACATTCAAGAAAAGTTGCATTTTATCTTTTGATTGGGGGGGGGGAGAGAATGATTACAAATCTGCCTAGGGGCGGCATGGAGCTAACGCGGTCTCTGCTGAGAGGTCAGATTCAAAAACTATATATTGTTCGAAAGATTTCGTTCGGCCGTGACCACCCATAATTCATTTTTTGGTTTGAAAAAGTTTTGTTTCATCTTTTCAACTGCTCAAAAAAAAAAAAAAAAAAAAATATATTTGTGGGGGACTGAGAAGTTTCAGGCAAATGTGAATTCCAATTTAAAAGAAAAGACAACTTTAGGCAAACTTCATGAATAATATTTTTGGCGGAAATGTTTATCATAACTATTTTTTCATCTGAGGAGCAATTCATCCAAAGTTCATCCTTTTCAAAATTTTTCAGGAGGTGTAATAAAACTAACTAAGCTAACAGCAAAATATTTTTTTCATATTTTATAGGTACATAGCTGTTAAGGACAAAGGCATAACATATTATGTAACAGAGCAACAAATTTTTAAAGTAAAATATGAAAGAGATATGGCTGTTTTTAATTTTGGATATGTGCTGTTTTGTTTAAAAAACGAGTCGATTTGCCCTTTTGATCGAAAAACCTGAATGATGAGAGAGAAATGCACCAAAGTTCTACTACATCACTACCTCAAATATCTCTGACTTTTCTTGTTTTTTCATTTGTCTGTGGCTCATGGTTGTGGACATTTTTAATATTTTGTGCAGTTCCGTTCATTGTAATGATGCTTGCTTTGCAATTTAGTTTTGTAACATTTCCAGAACAATTTTTTGAGTTCCCTTCCGATTTATTCGGAACATAAAGTCGTCATAAATTAATATTTTTCCTCCCCTGATGGAATCAATAAAATGAATGCTCATTTTAATAATGAATAATTACTAGACGAAAAGACCGAAGAAAAAAAATGGCTGAATCTCAGCTGCTAACACGTTTTACATTTAAGAGGAGATCGTAGGGAAAAATTAGAAATCCCTACCCAACCCCCTTCTCTAAAACCGGAAATCGTCCCATCCATGTGATTGACGTTATCCTCTCCGGAGGGCGTGATCCACTCGTCAAAAATGCTCTCGTTATCAGCGTAGGCGAAAATCGGTAGACACCGTCACAGCAGAAGATTTCAATGGGAAAAAGTTACCCAGCTGTCAGAAACATGCTTTTAACTTCCCGTTTTTCTCGTCAGATGGCGTTGAATCGCCCGAGGCCAAAATCGCCACCGTCAAATGGCGAACAGTCCCACGGCCAGAGTTGATATCCGAACGTTGGCCGTGCGGAGTGTGTTTCCGTTTCCGACTGGATTTTAAATAGTGTCCTGTGGAACATTATAATATTAATGTTTTGAAGAACAAACATAACAGAATATGAATCTCGTGACGTTTTTATGGATACTACAGGCACTTTGGATTAAAGGTAGGGATTAGAAATTGCGAAACAAATTATTCAGAAATCTAGTTGCAAGTTGGGAGTTTTTATTTCAAGCATAAGTTGCCGGAATTTTAATCACTGTCACTGATTAAATTTTGACAAACAAAATTTCTTCCATCAAGCATAGCAGAAATAGTATATATGTACGTCGCTAAAGGACAATTTGCATTTTTTGCATTGTTTACATAGAGCTGTCAAAAGTTAAGTTTCTTAAATTGATCTTACATTTTCCGATTTTTTTTGAATTTCTTCATTTAGATTTTGTGATGAAAAAATTGTCTTTATTATACTATACGAAAACTTTATTGAATAACTAAAACATTTGAATTCAAATTATTAATAATGTTTCAGTCAGAAAAAGAATTGGGAAATGCGACTACTAAAATTTGAATTTTTCCTGTCTGTTTTTTTCTTTTTTCTCCAGGAGTACTGCGTGACAGCAATAATATGCAGTCAGGCCCGTCATTTGGGGGGAACAGAAAAGAGGTTATTTACCTCCCCTTGAGTTTTAGAAACATGATGTAATTGTGGGTTTTGAAGGAATATTTTGTTTTCCTGTATAATGTATTAAATACATACTGTCTTCAAGTCTTCAAACTCATTTTCAATCCATTTCAAAACCAGCTAAATAAAATCGTGCTATTATAAAACGTATTTATTTGTCAGTTCCCAGAAGTCATAATGAAGCTGTAACATACAACTTATTTACACGGGTAACTTATTCACTTTTTGAATTGAAACCATGTTTTCTCCCTGAATTTGTGTGCAATTCATATAACTAAAGCAGGCAATAATACTGTGGTCAGGTAACTGCATTTTTCTCTTTTTTTTGCATTTTTGTCATCTATTGTACGTTAGCTTTATTATACAAATTTGCTTATTTATTTTCCGCTGGGGGAAAAAAAGTATAATTCCAACTTTTCCCTGTTGTTATTATTGAATCCAAAACGAGTTTCCTCAAATATCTCAAAAACTTTTTTCTGCAGTTACTATTATTTAACTGCTCAAATGAAAATAATACTATTACTGTAGATGTTCAGGGCTTCATTTCAACAAAAATAGGGCGGGAACAGTCTGATACTGCTAGGGTCATTTTCAGACGTTAATAGCCTAAAATTCATCAAATGCGTAAAATATCACATACAATACAACAGAAGTACACAAATTGAGTTCCTATTAGTACCTATTCAAATTAGGCAATAATCTGAAAAATATCAAATTTAAGAGACATTTTAAATCTAACGGCTTTTATAAAAAATAAATTTAACTCTTTGTTTTGAATTAAAAAAAAAGTATATAGTTGCATGTGTTAAAGCAATAGTAGCTGTGCTATAAATAAGTGCATTTGCAATCGGCCTATACTCAGCTACAGTGACAAAAATAATGTAACTAGTTTAAAATAAAGTATATAATGTATCCCCCGTATTTTAGATTTTAAGTCAATATGAGACATGCTACATTTTAAAAGAGATATGTTTTTTCTAAATGATTTGATATCGTTATGACTATTTTTGTTTATAAACACGGGTGCAATCTATTCATCATAAAGTCATTAAAAGTTTTATTATTAGAAAATTTTTCACATAAATCTAGTTGCGGAAAAATTTTAATGCATTACATATACCAATGTTTTTTTTTTTTTTTTTAAAATTCTTAACGCATTTGAACATTTGTTTTCAATCTAGCTAAAATGATTTAGTGATCTTTCGGTATTTTCTTCATTTACTCTTTTTTTTTTTTTTGCCTAATACGTTAGCCAAGTTACAATTTGAAATTATATTTATCAAGTTGTTCTAAACTACGTTGCTTGATATATGATTGCAACTCTTTTTCATCTATTTTTCTTTATAGACATAAAAACAAGAGCTGCTTCTAAAATTTTGAAATTTTATTTTGAAATGAAAAAAGAAGGAGCTTTTCTTTTAATTGTAAAACATATTATTTCAATGCAACTAAAGACCGTTGAAAAGTCGTCTAAATACTTTGCATTCAATTCAAATATTGTTTATTTAAGTAAATACATTCGGCATGGCTTTTACCATTTAAAATCCGCGCAATAAAATTCATCCATTTTTACATTTATTTTTAAATTGAAAGAAAGTTAATCGCATTACTTTAGTTAACTTTTCGTTAAAAGTAATAAATCTATTGAAATGTTTTCTCTGCATCAACATCAAATTCTAACAGCGCAGAAATTTTTGTGTTTTGGTAAATTAACTTTTGTTTGATTCCGCATTTTTCATTATTAGTAATTGGTTTTTCTGTTCGAATTTCCTTTAATAAATTTTCATTTCCCTAAACTAAAACAGCGTTTTTGTTTTGTACTAGTTTAAATCTTCGTTTAAAGGGTCAATGTACTTTCGGCATTTCTCATAAGAAATTCATTGTTTTTCTCGTTTTGGCATTTTCAGTAAAGAAAACTTCTTTCCTTATTTAACATTTTGAGCAATAATGTTCATTTTGATTTACAAGCTGCTGCACTCCGGTAGTTAAAGAGGGGGGAGGGGTCAATAATTTTTCGAAAATTATTTATATACAACATAGTCATAGTGTGGACAACAGGCTCGTATTTATATGAGTCAATCAGGATCAATTACTGACCTCCGTGGCTTCAAAAAAGTCAAGTTTTAGGTATAAGTGGGAGGGGTTTCTGTTGCATTCCGATAAAATGTGCATTGGGTATACACACTTTACCCTCCTCCCTCCTGAAAACATTTGAAAAAACTTGTCTAATATTCAATTAAAATGAATCACTAAATAAATGAATGGCAATAAAATACTGTTTGATTATAGCTAAGATTTGATTGTATGAACCGATAAATAGAAACCTTGTAATATATTTTCACGCATAAAAGTTTAAGAATTCATACGAATATGAAATGCACTTTTTTTGTGCATTTTAATCTGACTTTTGACACAATTGTCGATTGGATTATTTTTTAATTTGTTAAAGTTAGCTTTTAGTATGTTTGATTAGAATTAACTGAGAAAATAACTTAAAAGTAAAGCGACTAGACAACTGGTAAAAGAAAGGGATCGTTAAAAGACCATCCTTTTCCTTTCTCTCCAAATCGGCATTTGTTTTGTAATTTGCATATCTTATTCTGTTTTCAGTTATGTACTTTTTTTTTTCAATATTGACTCTCTTCTTCGCAACATTTTAGTAGCTTTATGAATGCTTTAAGGTATCAACTTTTTTTTTTTTTTTTAGAAATGTTTATCCGAACAGTTTTTCCTTTTTGTCTTTGCGGACAATTTTAATGCACGTGTGTGAAAAAGTGCCAAAAATTATTACTTTTAATGGAAGGAGATCCGAATCGCAAATCCGAAAAACGTGCATGCATTTTTCATTGTAAATTTTTGATAACCAAAGTTAAATGTATTACTGTATCCCAGCCAGCGCAAAGCATACCATTTGAATGTAATCTAAAATTATACTATAGAGTCAAGTAATTTTGTGACCACGCACATGCAAGGAGAAAACGTATTAATTAGTGTTTTCTTTCACGCGATATAATCCAACTGAGGGTGAAGTAGAAGAATTGAATATCTCTCCTGCTACAATGTCATCTTTGAGTTCATCACCAATCAGTGTGATAAAATAATAATACAAATAAGAATAAGAGGTTTATTGAGCAATAATATTGCTTATTGTTCTCATTTGACCTTTGAATAACGTTCCTATGATTTTATTTCCCCCGCGCCTTCCTCTGCAGTACCACTTTCGACCGGCCCCTCCCGATGCTGTTCATATAGCAAAAACCGTCTCCAGGTTGCGTCCATATTCTACACACAAACGCATACATACACCTACACACACACAAATACATTCACACACACATACCCACACACTCATGCCTGCACACAGACACAAACGCACACGCCCACACACAGACACACTTGTGGTTTCGAAAAAAAATAATTTGAATTTAAGATGTCAAAATTCAAATTATTTTTTTTAAAATTATTTTGAAATATAAGTTATTGGGAAACTGATAGAGTAATCTCACATCTTATATCAGTGTATCCATGGGTGCCCAATGCCCATCCACCAAAAGCGATGTCGTCCTCCCCCTCAGATTCTAAGGAACACAAGAACGCAAAATGAGTTTGAAAAAGCCTAACAAACCTTCCCTCAAAACATTTCAATGGCGCTGTCCGTGCCATTGCATATGTAATTTATTCATGCATAGATGAATTTAGCTTCTTGCCCCCTGTATACGTACGTGATATTTATTTTTTATGATTGGTGCACCATTAATGTTTTACTGTTACTTCTTTTTATGTTAATATTGCGATTTTTCTTGAGTCTACTTATTTAATTAAAATTTTCCAACTTCCTCATCTAAGTCGCTGATTTTGTATAGATGCATTTTTGTAGCAGCTTTTGGATTACTATTACCACGAAAGCATCTACCTTTTTTAATTCACAAAAGGGTTCTTTGAAATCCCAAAATTCGCGTATGCATTTCATTAAAAGTTGCAAATTTTTTTAGCCACAACTTTTTTTCAACGTCATTCCTTGGCCCATTCCACGGAAAAACGAATATTTTGTCGGTCACAGCTCATATATTTCAGTAAAAGTAATAATTTAAAAAGAAAAAGAAAAAAATGTTTTTCTTAAGAAACTAATCTTACGTTTGTGTTTTTTAAAACAAAATGTAATTGTTCATTACCTTTTAAACTATCATTTTTAAACCAACTATATGAGCTGCAACGGGCGGGACAACATGGCGTGGCGTTTCGTGGAATGGCTTTCTTGCTCTTTTATAACATTTCTAAACGAACAGCATTCCATAAAATATGCAATTGATTTTGTTAGAGCTAAAACGCAATCGATACCAATCATTGCAAAAACAAGATAGTTCCCGTTTTTTGGATACATTCACACATAATAGGTTCCATTTTTCGCTTATTTTAATAGTTTCATATGCATAATTGCGTTATCATAATTAAATGAGGTTAAAAAAAATACCATCTTAAAAAAATGGAGTGTCTGAAGTAATTGTCTATAATTGCTTGAGCTTTTTAAAGATGTGGACGTGGTGAGGGAGAAAAAGCAAAACTGAGGTGATAAATTGAATTACGCCGGAAAACTTACTTCTTCCATAAATCTTTAGTTGTTTACTTTTTGTAATGCCATTCATTTAGTGAGCGTAAAATTGTGGTCATTTTTTAGCGTTTTCCCTTTTGTTCTTTTTCCCTTATTTGATAGGTTTTTCATTTTTTATAGCACTTCTGGAAATGAAAAACTGCTTTGGATGCTGTCCAATCGGGTCTTGTGTGTGTAAAGAAGTGCCATTGGTTATTAAATTAGTGATCCGGAAGTAATGGCACATTTTCGGATATGTGTAGTGACAGTGTTATTTTTAGCGTTTAATATAGCTTTTTTTTTTCGCTTTCTAAAATGTGGCATGGATATGAATTCTTATTTTGGACATTTCTGAGCGAGTTTAGAAGAAAAACGGCCTCATTAATTCTTCTCCCCTCTAATTAGATTATTACTTTTCTGACTTCTATGAATGATTAAACAGTTGAAACAAAGTGGGAATTATTGAGTGTTTTGAAAATGTTTTAATGTTTATAAAAAGTTAAAAACTTCTAGTTTTTATATAGGTCTAGATACATTATGGCAACTAGCGTCAAGGACCGCTATTTAATGATTAAGGAAAATGAATGTGTTTATAAATAAGTTGATTTTTGATTATCTCGCTCATTTCAGCTAAAAAATTGTCCTTTTAACCAGGGTTTCTAACTGCTCCGCAATTTGCGGAGTTGCTCCCCCCCCCCAAAAAAAAGCAAAACTCCGCAGCTCCGCAAAAAAAAAAAAAAAAAATGCTTCGTATTTCCGGGCCGAGTGTTTTCAAGTATATCATAGAATTTAAAGCTGTTCTTTATTTTTATGATAGTGCTTAAAATGATTATCAAGGCTCAAAAAATATTTTAGATGAGTGGTTTTAGTTTTTTCATTGAATTTTATGGAAAACACCGAGCTGCTCCGCAAAATTTTGAAATGCTCCTCAAATTGTTTCTCCAAGGTTGGCAACCCTTGGTCATAACCAATCTACAACTGGTTGCGAGAACGAAAAAAAGTAGGGTGCATCCCCTCCCCCGTGCAAAAATATTTTATTTTTATTTAATGATTTGTCAAGTTTTGTTTACTTGTTATTTTTTATATTTTGGAATGCGATTGACCCAATCACAAAAACTCAGTAAATTATAGGCTAAGTTAAGCTGGTAAAAAGTTGCCACTTCTGCTTTGCAAATGCATTATTTTGCATGATAGTATACAATGCAATATCATATAAACTTTGTAAATTAAGCAGAATCCGTCTTTATCTCACACAAGTTGATATTTCTTTGAACTATATAAATAAGATGAAAAGCCCTTTTCGTAAGAGCAGAACTGTTGTCTTAATTCATGGTATTTGAGGGGAGGTTTCACGAATAGTATTTCTGAACTGGGGAATAACCAATTGATAATTACTACCGACCATTCGTACTTTCTTTTATTTATTTTTTCGAGTATAAATACATTAGAATAGTAAAGCTAAAAATCTTGCTTTTCTGCATTCTTTTTTTTAACAATATATGTATCTACTGTCGCTGTTGAGGAAAATGTTATTATCTTTCAAACTTGTAAATCTGGAAATGAGTCAAGGTTCAACTCTTTTTTTTTCTTTTAAATTGTTATAAACTACTATTATGATGTGACTATTCCGAAAATTTATTAGTAATACATCGTAAAAGTGCTCTTAACTTTCAAAACAGATGCCAAGGCTATTTCGATACATCAACTACTACTTTGAAGTTCCAGATAAAGCTATCATGCATTTAATGATGAAAGGAAAACTATCAACTTCATCACCTTCTTTCAAGTGACATTTTCCAAAAGCACAAGTTCGAAAACGAAATTTCACGTTTGTGAGTAGTTATGCGAGGTACACAAGTGTATGCATTTGCATATAACCAAATAACTCTTTAAATCTGTTTGAATATGGTGGAAATAAATATTTTTGTTGTTCATACATTCGATGTGAAAAAACAAGTTAAACCAATTAAGGTATGATTAAAATACATATTTACGCTAAAGTTTGAACGAAGATTTTTTTTTTTTTTTGTGAATACAAAACTTTTTTTACTTCGCACAAGAAACTTTAATCGTCTTTCCACCAATTTTATTTAACCAAAATGTTGACATTACAAAAAAAAAAAAAAAAAGCATTGCGTGCAAACCTGTATAGACTAGTGACCTAGATACAATGGAATGGAAACGTAATATTTTTCCATTCCTAAATAAAACTAATTCAAAATTCCCCGCGTACTCAAATAAACATTAAAACAATGGACGAATTCCAATGCTACCCGACATTAGCGACGTACGATCGTATTTAATTGCATTTATGATGTAGTTAAGAGACTATAGCTAACGTAATACTTTGTTTCACTGCTCAATCGGAATGGGTCGGGAGATTTGAATTACAGTAATTATGCACATCGCATTGGGCAGGCTTCAAAGTATAAGCAATGTTGATCGATACGATCTGGAAAGGTACAAATTATTTCTGCTAGAAATTTTGAGGGCGTTAATCGATATGCTGGAGCAAATAGTTGAAAATTGATTTGTTCAAGCGTACGGATTTACGATTTTCATCGCGGGCTGGGTTGGATTTGTACTCGGAGGCATTTAATGGCAAATGAAAGTAACATCTTTGCCGATTTGACAGCATTTTAAAATGTTAGCATGTCGTGAGAATTAATCTCATTAAGAATTCCAATTTATCGGAGCGGTATTAAAAGTTTTGGATGGTATCGTTTCCTGATTGTTCGCAAGAATTCTTCGATGCTAGAAATTTTCGTTTTCTATGAGAAGGTGCTATTTATAGTTATGTTTCACTGTTATTTATTATTTTTGAAGATGTTTTACATTTTGTTCCTGATTTTACCTTTAAAAAGTTTTAATATTTGCGTAAAAATCATTTCAGAAGTATTCTCCGTATTTTTAAACATACGGTATGTATTTTGCAGTACATTACCAACTAAGCCAGGGCTAAGGAAGAAATACATAAAATACTTCGTCAGCTCAATCATTCCATCCGAGGGCTGCAGTTTCGTGCTTATAAGCATTCATCAGTCCAGAATAAGAAGTAACTGAGCTGGAAGCGGGAAACCTCTTAAAGGAGCCAAGAGAACTAAGCAAACTGGTAGCTAATGTAGAATTAGCACACCAGACGGCCAATGATGCGGTTCAAGTCAAAGATTGCAGGCAAAGCTAGGTATTTTGTAGTAAGTTAATGCTTAACTTACTTCTTGTTAACTTACTGCAAAATACCTAGCTTTGCCTTCATTCTTTGAGTTGAACCGCATCATTTCTGCAGTCACTCGTCTGGTGTGCTAATTCTGCATTAACTACCAGTTTGTTTTTCTCTATTGGCACTTTTTAGAGGTTTTCCGCCTCCAGCTCAGTTACTTCCTATACCGGGCTGATGAGTGCTAAAAAAGACACGAAACTGCAGTCCTCGGATGGAATGACTGAACTGGTGGTGTATTTTATCTAAACGTTATGTAGTTTCTATCTGATAAGTTCAACTAGGTTATTTTCCAGTATTTAAGAAAGCTTATGTCACACTTTCGCGTTTGTGAATCTATTATCGCTATGATTGGTAGATAGCGAATCACATGATCCATTACAACGAAACTCATGAAGCTTGAAATATTTAATTATCTATTTATTTTATTTTTTGCAGAGGATAACTCTTTTCGCATTTATTGATTCGTCTTTTCGTAGTATTATTTAATGTATTTCTTTTTATTTATTTATGTATTTATTTATTGTAGTCAATACGTTTCTTTGCTCTTCGCACTTTATTTTTGAATATTATTATTTTTGTAACCAATTTTATTTTCGGGCCGTTTCTTGCAGCATACATTTTAGGAAGTTTAAATGAAATTATTTGTGCGTATTTCAAGTAAACAAAAACTAATTATTTTTGTCCTGTGTCTCAAACGTTAAATTTTAATGTTAAATTTAAAGTTATTGAGGATTTTCACTCTAATTTTATTTTATTAATTTTGGAAGTGTTCCTTGCGTTCTCTTGTTAGATTTTGAGTTGTGTACAGTTCGTTGGAGTAGTGGTAAAATTATTCATGCGAATATTTAGTACAGTGAAACCTGTGTAAGTTGACCACTTGCGGTGCACTACTTTAGTGGTCAACTTAAACAGATGGTCAACTTACAGATGTTGGTTTATGTGATTAGGGCTAATTCCGTGCCCGAAAACAGCGGTCAACTTAGACAGGTGGTCAACTTACAAGGGTGGTCAATTTCACAGGTTTTACTGTATTCCCAGAAAGGGATTTGTTTTTCTTTGAATTCTTCATACCACAATCTTCATTGGGAAAAATATGATTTGAATTTAGAAGAATTGTCAGACTTATCTTAAATACTTCAGCGAGTTTCAAGGTTTCATTTTAAATGAAAAAAACGCAAGAGCCCCGTAGAGCTTTAGAATATATCTAAAAAAAATCGGATGATCTTAAAAGTTGTGTAAAACCTGGCTGGTAGCAAGCCCTTCTTTTTGGTAACTCCTAATTTTTAGCAGCAATAAATTTTATTATTAATCAATTTAAAATGTTTAGCAACAAATGTAATTTCGCTCCGTTTTGTTTTAATTAAAATGTAATGTAACTGTTGCAGTTTTGTATTTTTTTTCTTACAATCAAATATATTTAGTCACGGATGTGAATTCATAATAACAAAAAAAATTTCCCTTTGATCTCCTCATGCAGAAGTAGTTCAGAAATTCTTTTAGACACACAAATTGCTTGAAGGCACATCTTCTTAATTAAAAACTTTCTTATTGTTCTAAAAATTTTAATTTCTTCAAGGAAATTAATACATTGTTTCAAAATACAGAGTGGACTTTATTTACTTTTACAGCTTGATTCTGAAAGGATTTTTTAAAAATATTTTTACAATTTTATTTTTATATGTAATAGTGCACTTTTATTAACACCCTGTTATCATTTCAAAAGCTTGTTCATTTTAATAAAGTACAACTTTGATTCTTTTCTGTTCAAAATTTAAGCTACATCTTTCAGCAAAAAAAAAATTACGTAACAGAAACAAAGTAGCCGAAATATGAAACTGCTGTTACAAAATGTTCTTCAAGGTTCAAGATATTCCTCGTTGAACCATCTGGCAGCGGGTTTCCTGCAAAGAAAAGTTCACGCTTCGTCAATTCACAGTCCATCTAATGTTTCGAGATCGATTGTTGCAGCGAAGAGAGATCCCGCAACTGTAACTGGTGCAAGAAAACGGAAAAAATGATAATAAATAAAAAAAAAATCGTCTGCGTACATGCCTTTTCATCGTGAGAATGCTTTTGATTGCACTCCGCGAGATTTGATTGTCCGTGAAATGAAGGCATTGTCCATTTTTTCTTCTTTTTGGTTTGTTAACCTGACCTCGAATAACGGTCGAGTCCACATGGAAATTGATTTATTTCTTCGTTATTGTTTTAATGATGTCTGAGCAACGGAAATTAATTTTGGTTGGAGATTGGTCAATTTTCACAGCTATTACAAAAGCGCACATATTGCACACAGTTGAAGCTTTGCTAACTTCGTCAAAAAACATATCTGATCGTAATTTCTTTATACTTAAGCTTCCTTTTTTGTCTTATTTTATGTTTACCTTCAAAGTAGTATGAAAAATTTTATTTGCAATTATGAATATGTATTATACTAGGGGCTCTGCCCCCTGCTCGTTAACGCTCATCAACCCCCGAAGATTGCTTCGCAATCTTATATGATTCGCAAAGCTTTAAATCGTCAATTTGAAAGAAACAGATTAAAAACGTATTGTAAGCTTCCTTTGGGTCAAAAAGCACCCGGGTTTCAAAATAACTTGTAACAACTTGCAGAGCCGTAAGGGCTAAGGGGCTCCTGAGCATTGCAAAACTGCACTTCTGTACGCTTGAAAAATCGCTTTCATATTCGTGGTCTCTAGTAATAAATTTTGCTCTTTAGCTCGGGGCTTGAATTGAGTTGAGCCTAAGATTTTCCGTTACAGTCGAAACCCTTAACGTTTGTGAATAAGAAGGGAGAAACATGCGAATCGAAAAGACGTAACTATGGCAACGCCAAATAAAGCATCAATAATTTTAATGGAGATGAGATTATTTGAACTTCGATTTTTAACGGCTTGTAACTTTTTTTCCTTTGGAGATAGAAGCTAAGTTTTTCGACCATAGGTAGAGTGAGAGCTGGAGTGAAAAAAGCCGCTCTTTCTATTGATGTCAAAAAAAAAAAAAAAAAAAACTGTGGGACAATTCCTTCGCGTTTTACTGACAGATTTAATGAAGAAAGTAATGCCTAAATTTAAGCCAAGCCTAGAACCGCTCGAACTAAAAAAGCAATTAACTCCCGCCGTATTTAAGTTGAAGCATTGAAACAAAATGCGTAGAACGCGGAAAATTCTACCCTTTCCACACGTATTAATACATAATATTAATACGTGCAAGTAATGTTTCACCCCTTCAATAAGCAATAATAGGCAATTTACGCGAAGTTTGAGTTTAAAAAAATAATTACAAAAAGAAAAAAAAACTAATTCGAATTTTAAAAAATAAAACCCCAGATGCACACCCCCGGGGCTCGAAGTAATTTTGTACAAAATTTCAAGGCTGTAGGTCCTATGGGGTCTCCTGGACGCAGGCCCGCCACAGACTTCCTTCCAGAATTTTTTTGAAACCATTCTTTTCTTTACTATTTTATTATATGTATAGATAAGAGATTAGGGGTGTTCAAAAACGTCACAACAATGTAACTGTTTACTTATTTGCGTTTGCCGCTGTGGTAGAACGTAGCGAGAGATCTAGGAATGTGGTTGGTTGCAGTATCGAACTTCGATGAAAGCATGCGCAGGCGCTTGCATGCGCAGGAAATATGGGACATTCTTACAAAGAGCGCCGTCTATTTGACCGACTTTTTTGACTTACGATGTTCGCTATTGTCGAATTCCTTGGGCACAAGATAATCATTTACTCCGATGCATACTGTGAGACATTCCAAAGCCTATGTTGGTTTCTCAAGAACAGAATACCAGGACGGCTCACGAAGAGTAGTTCTGCTCCATGATGATGCGCGTCCACATGTCACCTGAGTCACTCAGGCAGCATGGGTCCAGTTTAAGTGAGAGCAGCTTGACCATCCGCCCTCTAGCCCAGACATGTCGCCCTGCGAATTCCACGTGTTTGATCCATTGTAAAAAGCACCTGAGACCTGAAAGGGAAGCACTTTCCCTGGAACGACGAGCTCAAGGTCACTGTAAGGGTTGAGTTTTGTCACAGTCACAGAAATTCTGGTAACAAGGATTCCTTCGGTTAGATAATCACGGGATCTTGGTGTTGAGGCCTATGGTGCATACTTTGAACTGAGTCTTCATTTAGAGCCACAGTATCTTTTTGGTACATTTTCATTTGAGACATATGCTTTATATACTTTTTGGTGTATTCTCTCTTAAAAAGATTTTGAACCTTAACTCCGTAACACATGTTCGTAATGAAATTTGCATAAACTCGTTTCCGTGTCACCAGGAATTCCAATCCAGAAATTGACCATACAAGAAACTATGCAAAAAGAAAAAAAAAAAAAAAGCTAGCAAAATCAATGCAATAGAAATACAGATTGTTTGTAATTAAAGTAAGTATATATTAACCTTCGCTGAACTGGTTCTAATAGTAGGAAGTGCTTTAAACTTGATATTCTGGTTCTATGAACAATGGGAAAAATAAATTTACGATTATGAAACACTAGTTCAAATTTTTACTACTAGATGAGAAAGGGGCGTATGGAAAAAGAACATCAATCTAAGAACAAGAATTTTTATTTCATCCCAAAATTTATTTAATTTACATTCCATTTTCATCATGTTCAAAGGTTATTCAACAGTAAGTGGAAAGCTTTTTTTTTTAATCAATGGCAGTAATTTGGTGGTTTTGTTGAAATTTCACAGGAAAATAGTAGTGATATCGAGAAGAATTTAGAAGTTATTACAGGAAAAAATGTTTTGGTGTAATTTTCCCGTTCTTGTATAAAGTTATTTTTTTTTTTCAAATTAGTTTAACTTTCCACAAATTACTGTATTGGTAGAACATTTATCTGTTTAAATTTTTTGCTGGAATCGAAAGAACGCACAATTCTTACACTTAATTGTAGATTCTGCACGAAAAATATATGTTTTAAGCCGTAAAGTTACATGTTATCGAAAAGATATTTTTTTCTAATTTAGATGAATTTTTCCTGTGCGATATAGTCTTTATTTTCTATTCTTGTAACATCTGCAAGTATTTTATGTTTTGATTGAATATCAGCAATTCTTTCACCCAAAATTAATGCAATAAATATGAAAACGAAACGGTTGGGGGAAAAAAAACAACCCATAATTACTATTTGTTTGTATTTATCATACCTAACTAAGCAAAAAAAATATTTAGACTAGTTCAGAGAGCAACAATATATTCATTTTACATATTATTATTGCTATACATTGGGCTAAATTTGAAACAAGATGATTATAATGCTTTGAATGCTTCGTGCACTTATTTAAATCAAAACCTTTAAAATATTTTCTTAATAATGAATACAATTTTAGCACAATGGAAAGTTGTTCAAATTTATTATATTTCTACAATTAATCGTCGATTTTCACCTGTAACATTTCCCTTTAAATAATTTAATTTCACAGTTATTGTACAGGCTCCGTGTTGCATTGGTGACGGTCTCTATTTACCTAAAGAGAACAGTTGGTGATTATATATCCATATCAACAACTTAAGTCATTACTTAGTCAAATTTAGTCAGAACGGAGTCACGCGACGTTTTTCATCCTTTGTTTTGTTATTGGCAAACCTTTTCCCTGTATTTGACTTCCGATTACGCTTAATGGCCTCTAATCGGCCGCGCGTGAGAGAAAATGCACAGACTTGTCAAAATTGAGCACTGTGTTAAATATTTCTTTCCATAAACTGAATCTGAGCAAATGTAACTGTGTAAAGATTTTTATTTCCAAGTTTGTTATTGTTTTCAATATTTAATAGGGGGTCCAGGGGGTCCGGAGCCCTCCCATCGCCTTTGAGTGTTTTTGATTGACTTTTCTACTGTTTACGTAGTACTACCTAAAATAAAGCAAAAGTAACAATAGTTGCAGATTCAATATTATGAAAAATAAACTTTATTTTCTTTTTTTCTTCCGCTTGCAAATCGAAATGTATGTGAACATAAATTGTTCTATAGTGATAATTGTGCTTCGGGTTCTCATATTTTTAATAATGAGAAAAGTAAGTACATTCGTTCTTGGGGTTTCTGGTAGTTTAAGTATTTATGATTAATAAATTAATTTTATTTACTAATGGTAAGTAATTACATTTTTTAAAAATGTTTTTTGCTCTCGACACCCGATAAAATCGAAAGAACCCGTTGGAATGCGTGTTGTAGTGTGATGCGAGAATAATGAACCTCCGATCCCGAACCCCCCCCCCCCCCCCCGCTTTTGAAAAATTCCTGTATACGCAACTGTTGATAGACACTGAGGACAATTTTCTTTATATTGCATAGGCTAGAAGAGTAGATGCAATGATAAGATATTTAGGACAAAGATATTTCAGCAAAATTATTGGAAATTCAATTCAATTTGTCTACAACTTTCACATTCTGTATATATGGAGTTCCAGTTTTGGTCTCATCTCCCTCTAGGATTTCGATTTTTATGAAATATTTGGCATTTTACTGTTGAAGTTAACTGCGTTTTGTATTGAATTTCAAGATTTAGAAAGCTGGTTTCAGACAACTAAGACAAAAGCAGGAAAGTTCAGGTTTTGAGGTTGGAATACTTCTTTTCAACACTTGACACTTTTGTTACCGACAAACAAGCCATACGAACTACTTATTGATGATAAAAGTTGGCACGGGATTCCAGAGCTTTTTTGATTCATGGCACGGTGCCCGCTTTGAGAACCCCTTCACTATCGTATTGGTTCCTGGTGAGAGTTATACTTGAGTCCTATAGTGCTCAGACCATCAACGAAAAATGTGAGGAAATCTATTTCTCAGGAATCTGGTTCATCAAGCTTTGAACTTCAATGTTGATAAGTTGTATCTAAAATCTCGTCTAATCTCGTCTCTGATCAAACCTATATTTTTACCCTTTGCTAAAAAAATCTTCCATATGGAAACTTTTACAAAGATTTTGGTTAATTTTTGAAGTATTTGAAACATAAAGAGCGCCAGATAAAACAAATAAACAAATCAGACCTTATCCTTCTATAGCGTCTTCTCCAGAGAATACTGAATACGTAATCTCATTCTAAAGAACAGAAAAGTT
Organism: Uloborus diversus; assembly: GCF_026930045.1. Taxonomy (NCBI): domain Eukaryota; kingdom Metazoa; phylum Arthropoda; class Arachnida; order Araneae; family Uloboridae; genus Uloborus; species Uloborus diversus. The sequence continues at coordinate 116,073,256 of NC_072735.1, forward strand.
TAATACCGAATGTGATCCTTTAGGGGTAACTCTCGGACGAAACTTGCACCCTGGAGAATGCCGCAACCTCAAAAGGCGACTTTTAGATGTTGGTTCTTTTTATTCCCTGCAATTTTCCATTCAACATTTTGCATTTTTCTCCTGTACAAATTGCAATTTAACGGAAAAATCAAGCGAAAACATTTAATACGTACACATTTAGATTTATGTACTTTTAGTTTCAATTTAAAGAGGTATAATTTCAATTGTGTCAAACATTCCATTAGAATGCGATAGATCTGAGTTTCATCTTTTTTCACCAATTCAGAAACAATTCAAAATTAGAACATTCCCCTTCAACTTCTAATGATTATTAATGTCTAGCAATAAAGCAGGTTCATGTTGCGCCATGAGTAATTTTTGTGACGTAAGAAAGTTTTCTAGCAAAAATTTCAGACAAACCTTTCATTTTATGTTAGTGCTCAAACCTGCGATTATAGTTTCTGTTCTCACTTATTACAGTGCTGGCCAAATTATTAGACTAAAGAGTTTTTTAAGGTAAGTTTTAAAGTTAGTTTTAGGTAATTAGTGAGTGTGTGTATGTGAGTATATATAATAGTGATTATAAACTATTTTTTACCTCCTTTTTTAAAAAATTAAGAAATTATGCAAACCTTGTGAAAAGTATGCCAAAAAGACTTAAAATGCTAATCAAGAACAATTGAATGCAAACTAAATATTAGATAATTATTTCACTGTTCGTTAATGTGTCTATAGTTATGTAATCAATAAAGAATTTGCTTTTAAAAGTCTTAGTCTAATAATTTGGCCAGCACTGTACATCTGCCAGAAACGAAATATGAATTGGAACGGAGCTATTCTATACACTTTTAACCGTAGACAAATACAAACTAATGATTTTTTCTTAAAAGCCATTATTTAATTAGTGAATCAACTTAAAGCTTCGTAATAATGGTCCTGGTGCTTTGTTTTGCAAAGAAGTATTAACTTTTTATAAGAAATATTTCAAACCTTTAAAACAATATGCATCATATTAATTTGAAGATTTTCTAAGCAAATAGCTTTAAAAGATCTATTTACATTCTGCACGTGAATAAGTTAATTATTAATTTTCGTTATTTAGTCTTTAATGTGATACGCATTTAAAAAATGAATTTTGGTTTTTAAGCGTCAATAAAAAAATTTTTTTTTGCTCTTCATTCAAACGGCAATATAGCAGTCGAATTCATCAATAGAACAGTCGAATTCATCAATAGAGCAGTCGAATTCATCAATAGAACAGTCGAATTCATCAATAGAACAGTCGAATTCATCAATAGAGCAGTCGAATTCATCAATAGAGCAATCGAATTCATAAGAAACAAAATATGATAATCCTAAATAGTCAACAGTTGTTAATAAGTACTAAGCATTAGTGTTGTTGGCAGATGAAGGACAGTATCTGCAGAAATGAGTTTTCGAGAAGTTTGAAGAAACGCGTTTTGGATTCAGTATTAACAACAGGAAAATGTCGGAATTAGATTTTTTTGAGCTTTTCTTTTAGCGGAAATAAAGTAAGCAAGCTTGTATGATACATCAAAGGTACAGTAAAAAAGTGACAAAACAGTAAAAAAATATATATATATATATATATATATATAAATAATCTTAAACTTTACCTACCTAAGGCAGATCTGCAGTGCAGAAGCAAGTTGCACCCTTTAATTTTTATGCGGATTAGCTTTTGGGAAATGGATAAAAGGACAAAATTGAACATGCTTTATCTTCATAAAGTATTTGCTCCCATTGAGCCTATGATTAAAAATGTCTTTACGTGAATCTATAAATTCAATCTAAAGTCTATCTGTCGGTCTGTTTGTTTATCTTAAAACTTTCTGGTTTGTAGCAATCGTCCCTTGAATTTCAGTAATCTCGATTTCTAAACTGCATTTTTCATTAGCTGAGCTGAAAACTGACTGAAAGCGTAATATAACTGCTCGAAAAAGAAAACTTGATGTTAATTTAGTCTTTTCCAACATTTTAATTACAAACAGAAATTTACGTTGGTAAACTTTTAAAGGTAATTTTTAAGCAATCCATCACACAAATTTCGAAACAGCTGTTGTCGAAAAAGTCTCCAAGCCTCGCAATAAAGTTCAAAAGCATCGAAAATTTGTTAAATGCAGGGCGTCAACCCAACAGACCTTGGATTACGTCACATCATTCAATACCTTCAAGAAACAAATTATTTTCGTCAGCCCTTAAGTACCTTCGTTTTACCAAACTTTTAACTTTGTGGATGGATAAATCTTTCATCCAGTTCTCACTCTGCTGTTGGTTCAAGGGTAAAATATTGCAGCTGTCCACGTTTCTGTATTATCTCGTGTTTTCGTTGATGTTGTAGAGCAGATTGCTGGGAGAGTGTTGTTTATGATTATGGTTTTAGAAGAAGATGATTTTTGTATTTTCTTGATAAAACTTCATTACATTTTTCAAAAACCGCTTGGCTCGGCTCAAGTGTTTTTTTTTTTGCTCGTACCGTAATGACACAGTATTTTTACTTATTGAGTCCTGTTCCATTGTATGGGTGATGGTACTTTTTGCTGTTTTAAGAGCAAACGATTTGGAATAATTAAGTTGCCACCAACTCCTAATGCAATGACTGATATTAGAACTAAATAAGTATTTTTATTTCCTTTTTAAAAAAAGGAAGTATTGTATTAGC